>NW_010972575.1:1091161-1112840 GCF_000737465.1 Haliaeetus leucocephalus
TTCAAAAAAAACCCCCCCCCCCCCCCCCCCCCAATTTCCCCCCCCCCAATTTGCCATTTCCCTTTTACCTGGGAAACATTTATCTCCTACTTCTGATTCAAACCCACAAAATAACCCCAGATGATCTATAAGGAAGTATTTTCACAAAAGGTTTGCTCAAGTAAATGTGGCATAAATATGCACATGATTTCAATTTCCTGAGCAGCTCTGACATTTTTACTCAATTTCCTCTTAATCCTGCATCACTCACAACTCCCTTGCTTCTGGATTCCTTTCTCAGCAGCCAGAGGTGGGGTTAAAAAAACATTGAAATGGAAGAGAGCTCAACCAGCTCATTCTGTGTAATAAAATCCATTCCACTGTGGTCCTAATTTCATCAACTAATACAAGTCAACATCGAACGTTAATGAGGAAAAGTTTCCAATTAGATACAGTCTGACACTGACCCAGCTTTTCAGTCACCTTCAATTGTCAGCGATAAAAAGGACGGTTCAATATGATATGGATCATTCACTCCAAATCTCCACAACTCATTTATGACAAACACAACTAACAGAGCATAGGGAACTGCTGAATTGTTTTTCATTATGCTGGCACATTGGCTTTAGTCTACAGTGGTAATGATCTTTAGAGGTTTTCCATACAGAGTGCCACTAATGAGCAAACCAGGATGGGGTGATGAGGTGATGGCAACCCACATTTTCAAGTGACAATACCAGCAACATGATGATGCTTAAAATTCCCTATTATTTCTGGAAAGTCATTCACTACGAGAGAGAAGAGAGAGTTAGGAGGCTAAGCTATTAAATAAAATAAGTACAGAAAGCAAAGAACCCATTAAAAATGAAAAGCTCTTGCAAAATACACCAGCCTTTCCTTTACCAGTCACTGTAAAATGTGTTTCTGTCTGTCTTTCTGCAGGAAGTTACTTAGAGCAGTATTGTTGTAAGCTAGAAGATCTAGGGATGTGTTAAAGTCCTGCAGAAGTGCAGTTGCCAGTGTGATATTCCTCCACCTTCAAACTCAGAGCACATATGGGGAATAAAGATGGATAAAAATAGATGTTAAATTCGCTCCTGATCTTGGTCAGGGGCTTGCTACTGCCCAGGCTAATATAGGGCACCTCCAAGAATATTCTAAACCCACTGGGTTGTAATGACCACTTGCACTTTGTTACAATGTTAAGCATGGCAAGACAGAAAATTATAGCACTGCTACAGTTACTTCAATATAGGTACAAGGTAACTTAATAATAACAACACATAAAATCTAGCTAGAGACTATAAAATATAAAAGCCATAGCTGATATACTTTGAGACTGAGTAAAACTTTTACATCAGTTATTGTGCTTGTTCCTTTCAAAATCTCCCCGAAACCTTTTTATTTCAGAACAGAGTGAATTCCCTTTTATCGTTTTAGAACCACAAAAATCCATAGAGATTTCTAAAGCCACATAGGATTTGAAAACTTGATTTAATTTCTGTCCATATAAACTATTTGCTGGAAAATGCATTCCAACGATCAGAGTACTTGGGAAGAAAAGAAGGCTAGGACAGCAAAAGAAAATGTGCTGAGGTTTGTTATTAGCAGAAACTGAAACTTGAAGGTTTCCATCAGAGAGTATGTTGCAAGATGAAATGAGTTTTAACCATATCAAATGTTTTCAGCAGAAATGAGCTCAGTAAATATCAGCTTAGCAAAATATGGAAACTACTACTTTTTCTAGCTAAGATTTGACTGTCAAGCAGAGTAGACTGGTCAAATAAAAATCTTGTGTTGCTATTTCACTAGAAAATCTGCCTATTTTAATTGTATGTCAAACAAGAGAGGGAAAAGCCCATATGAGGTATGTCAAACTGCTTTTTTAGATTGTATGGGAATTGTCGAATTTGAATTATTAAAGTCTATTTTGCACATAATTTTCCATTTTTGTCCTTTGCAGGATAGCCATGCAACTGTTCTTCATACTGGAAAGAGTCATTAACCCCATGGAAACACATTAAGAGACTTATTAATAACTTCTGTGTTTTATCTTTGTTGTTTATAGTCCCCAGTCAAATGATATAGAAAGAAACTTGCTAGTGTAAGTTTATGTGGGTTTCATAAAGCCATGCCAGCAGTTCTGATACACAGATTTCACATGTCCTTGGTTTTGTCTGACATTGCAACCTTGCCTGAAATTGTGTGGACTAGTGACTTCCCAGGATGATTAATTGTTCCTTATTTACTGATTGATTTAGAAGTCATATAGTAAAAAGCATATAATAATTCAACCACATTCTTCCTAGAAAGTCCTGCACCATCTAGGTCTGCCTGTGAGCCTCCTTTGTCTTTCTTGCATCAATGGAAACAAAAACTTTCATCGAGTGGCATTTGTACAGTCATATTATCAGGCAGATGCACCCTGTTATCAATGGATCAGGAGACCATAGCATATTTCATTTTGAATGCCTTCAATAGCTGAAAGCCTGGTCATTTTCAGTATATAAGATGTAATGGTGGAAATCTGTCAAGCTTATGTCAATCAGAATGTCTATATTCTCATTTTGTAGAGAGAGAGTTTTGGATGGTTCGCATGCAAACATTGATAAACCTGTCCTTTCTAATCTTGGGCTTTTGTATACAAGTAATTGTTGTATAGGTCTAGCTGTGTAAACTACAGACACACTGTCAGCATAGAATACCATCTGAAAACAGCAGGAAACAAAGAAAAAAGAAAAATAGTAAAGGTCTCCAGAAATTGGAGTGCTTGTATGCTGGTGCATATAAATTTTGAGTTTTGTGGTAGGAAGTCTCTTTTAGGAAGGGCGAAGGAAGAGGATGCTGTCTACGAATGTGGGCTGGCCCAGTGAGACGTGTGTTGATTTTTCTGTAACATAAGGCCAGCAGACTCTGAAGGCTGGTTTTCTTTGGTTTGTGCATGGAAGAGATAGGCTCCTGAAGAGTCTAGTTCAGAACAGGAGTATACATATCTTACATTTGGGATTGTTATTACTATACAGACAGGTGTTTGACCCAGGTGGCTCCTTGTCATGACATGGCAGTGTGGGTATACTTTGGGCATGCCAAGTGATCAGGCTGATCCTTGCCCTGGCAAAAAGGTGAACAGGTTTGTGCTGGAGTCCCTACACTTCCTTTGCCTGGTCTGGCCCCACTGTTTTCATGGGTGAATACATAAGAGGAGCCACCATGCAGAGGGGCCTTGTTGCAGTCCAGAGCAGTAAAAGCCACTTCTGGTCGATATGACTGAAGTCCTATTACGTAAGTGGGTCAAGGCATGGGTCAGACAAAGAGCTCACCTTGGTTCACTATGGTACATAGATGCACCCTGAGGTTCTCTGCAAATTTTCAGTTCTGGGCTTTTTACAAATCATATCTGAGACTTCCTCAGACCAAGGAGACTGAAAGGGTGTATTGGTTTTATGTGGCAAGGTTTTGGTAGCGGGGGGGGTTACAGGGGTGGCTCCTGTAAGAAGCTGCTGGAAGCTTCCCCTGTGTTTGAGAGAGAGCGAGCCCATACCAGCCGGCTCTAAGACGGACCCGCCGCCGGCCAAGGCCGAGCCAATCAGTGATAGTGGTAACGCCTCTGTGATAACATTTTTAAGAAGGAAAAAAAAAGTTGGGACGGGGAGAAAATAGCCACCGGAGAGAGGAGTGAGAACATGTAAGAGAAACAAGCCTGCGGACACCAAGGTCAGTGAAGAAGGAGGGGGAGGAGATGCTCCAGGCGCCGGAGCGAAGATTCCCCTGCAGCGCGTGGTGAAGACCCTGGTGAGGCAGGCTGTCCCCCTGCAGTCCAGGGAGGTCCACGGTGGGGCAGATATCCACCTGCAGCCCATGGAGGACCCCACGCCGGAGCAGGTGGGTTCCCGAAGGAGGCTGTGACCCCGTGGGAACCCTGCACTGGCGCAGGTTCCTGGCAGGACCTGCGGATCTGTGGAGAGAGGAGCCCACAGAGCAGGGTTTCTGGCAGGACTTGTGACCCCGTGGGGGACCCACGCTGGAGCAGTGTGCTCCTGAAGGACTGCACACGGTGGAAAGGACCCATGCTGGAGCAGTTTGTGAAGAACTACAGCCCGTGGGAATGGCCCACGTTGGAGAAAGTTCGTGGAGGACTGTCTCCCGTGGGTGGGACCCCACGCTGGAGCAGGGGAAGAGTGTGATGAGCCCTCGCCCTGAGGAGGTGAAGCGGCAGAAAATAACATGTGATGACCGTAAACCCCATCCCTGTCCCCCTTGTGCCGCTGGGGGGGCTTGGTGGAGAAATCCTGGAGTTAAGTTGTGCCCGGGAAGAAGGGAGGGGTGGAGGGAAGGTGTTCTGAGATTTCATTTTATTTCTCATTTACCTTACTCTGGCTGATTTGTAATAAAGTGAGCTAATTTTCCCTAAGCTGAGTCTGTTTTGCCCGTGATGGTAATTAGTGAATGATCTCTCCTGTCCTTATCTCGACCCGCAAGTTTTTTGTTATATTTTTCTCTCCCCTGTCCAGCTGAGGATGGGGGAGTGATAGAACGGCTTTGGTGGGCACCTGGTGTCCAGCCAGGGTCAACCCATCACAAAGGGTCTCCTTGGGCCCTTGTGTGGTGACTGCCATTAGTTGATAGGAAAGGTTGGCTTGTGTGATAGCATGAAATTACTCACATGGTAGGAATTTATTGCTTCCTCCCCACGCCCACAACCCACACCCCCCCCCCCCCTTGGTGCTTTTCTGCCCAGTATAGGAGTTGACTGTCCAGTGCTGTAGCTTAAACCAATGTGCTTTTGTGGAGGATATATCCATTAAATTTCTTCCATGAGAGAAACATTTCTTACTCTGAAATGTGTTTATTCTAAGCATCTTCAGGATTCAGGATCCCAAGCTAGGATTTACTTTCTGTAGTGGATTCCCAACTCCAGTTTGAAGACACTGTGAAACCTACCCCTGTGCTATTGCATGGCTACGATTTGTACAGGGATTTACTAATCAATGTTGTCTCCTGACACACACAATGGGAGAACTGCTAAATATTCTTTTAGGGACTGAGCCTGTGAATGTCTTGACTTAAGTTGTGAATTTCTGTGGCTTGTGCTAAAATATTGATTCAGCTTGGAGGCAGCAGAAACTCTACAATTTACTACACAGTATTGTGGTGCATTGTCACAACAATGCCCTTGGGAAACTTATTACCTAAGAAAACAATTTGCAATTTCAGTTAGTCTATTTACCTCTCATTTTACTATTATTATTATTGTTATTTTTTTTTTAAATCCCAGTTCCAAACTACTTGTCCCACAGCTGCTAACTTTGCATAATGAATCTTCACCATCCTCTTGATTTCAGTCTTCCAGAAAGGAATGAAAAAATGAACCTAAGTATAGGTCACTACCCTGTCAATTTATCTGTGTGTTGTAAAAGTGACAACAGAAGTCATATTTGGCAAGTATTTTCCACTTATGTTAGACAGATGTGACTTGTAACAGATAAATAAGTTTGCAGATTGCTTCAGGATGTGCAAAGTGCTTCACCTAATTGTTGAAATCTCTCTTTTGCTCTTAATTGTTCTGGAAGGTTATGTGCTTTTCCAATGGCAGGGGAAATTAAGCAGAAATCTGATTTAGAATTTCCTATATCCAGCTTTTCTGTATAAAAGCATAGACTTCTGGGGAAATTTCAGGATTTTTGGAAGATTTTAAGTGCTTTCCAGCTCTAAATCAGGTCAAACATATTCAGAGAATGGTCTTTCCTGTTTTGTTTCTAATGTTTTGTTCTTAGTGGCTGTTGAAAACAAATGTGAAAAAAGCAAGCCAGAGAAAAGTTAATGGAATTCTTCTAAGCATAAAGTTGCATTCTCTGCAATTCAGACTTTTGGCAGAGTTTCAAAATGTTTTGCTTGAACTGTCACATCTATCAGAAGTTAGAGTTAGCTTGGCAAGAGAATAAGTGTTCATCATACCTAGATAGGAAGTGCATTAATTTCATAATATGCAACTGATAAAAATGAGGCTACGTTTCTTAAGCAGCATGACTTTATAGTCAACACAGCTGAATTTGTAGTAAAAGTCTTAGGTTTCTCAAACTGTTAATCAAATTATTAGTGGATGAATAATATGTTCTATCAAACCAATATAGGAACACATGGACCTGATTCTCCCCTCATTTTAATGGGGTGATTTAATTGTTGTCAGTGGTGTTATGCTGATAAAAAAAAAAAGAGTGCAGATGTGAGAAGAAATTCAGGCCATATATTGCCTAAGGGCTTCAGTTTACAAAGGGATTAATAGACTTAATAGACAAATGTCCTGTAAACTGAGTGGATTTTTTTTGCAGTCTATATTTTTAGAATGAAAAGTGCGGTTCCTCAGAAATTTTGGGGTCTTCCTTTAACACAGCGATTACATTTTTTTTGAAAAGAAGAAAAATCTTTCCTACACAGCCCTCGTGCAGAGGACCATGACAGAAGAAGATGGATTTGTTCTGCCACTCCTTATATTGCTAATAAGAAATATGATAGGACCAATGAGTTTGAAATCAGAAATCAGAATAAGAAGAATTGATACCCCTGTCTAAAATATTTTAAAAAAATCAATTGGCAGAAATCTTGCTATATCATGTCAAAAGAGCTCTTTAGCGCCTTACCTGGCAGCTGGGAGGAAATCAGGTACTTTGACGAACTTGGGCTGGCTGCCATTCACAGCTTCACAGGCCTCAGGGGGTTGTGTGTTGTGCCTGCATTTGCCTAGAAATCACTGGAATTTTGTACACAGGTCTTTCTGACTTCTTAGTGTAACATTTCAATCATTATTAAACTTAGGACATTATCAATTATTTCATATGTAATGGTTTGAGTACTTTTGATGCTCAGCTCCCTGAAAACATCTTCTTCCCTAAGAAAGCAATGATAATTGGCAAAGTTCCTTGTGGATTTCTCTCCCAGCTGAAGGACAAATTTAACTCAAGTATACCATGATTACAAGATGAGCTTATGCTTTATTAAACATCTGATACTCCACCTGGAAGAAAGGAGGGAAAGAGTGTCACAATGAGAGAGAGAGGTTATGAATACTCTGTGGAAAATGAGCTTCAGTCTGCATTGCCACTTTATTAGATGCTAGAGACTCTACCAGAGTGAGTACTGCCAGCATGAGCACATCTTGAACATATATTCTCTGGTGTATGATAAATCGCATAAACTCACTGAAGATTTTGCCGCAGTCAAGGAACACTCAGTGGTGCTGTCTGCTGTGGGTTCTCCTGTGGCTAATAAGAGCAGAGCTCCTGTCGTAACCCCTGGTTACATTGACCAGAGTGTCAGTCTGCCATGAGGAACAAACACATTGGAGACCAGGCATCACTGATTGTGGTGCTCTTGTGGGTACATTATTTGATGTTGAAAAAGGTTAAAAAACATGCTGTGCTCTTTCCCTTGATGATGGCAATATATGTGTCTGTCTTTTCTAGTTATCTGATTTTCATGAAATTCACAGGGGTTTAATATCTTTGAGAGAGCTCCTTCTGCACATTTTAATTGAAATTGGCCTTGATTGAAAATTTATGGGGAAGAGACAGTTAGCAGAAAGATACAGCATGATTGCCTAAGTTTAGGAAATCAGGCTAGTACTCCTCCCTCTTGCTCCTCTCCAAGAGGAGAGCAGGGAATATGGGAGGGTCTGGAAAGATGACTGCAATGTTTGAAATGTACAGCACCTCAGAAGAAAAAAGGCAAAGTGTTTTGTGCCTGCTTTTCCTAAAACATGCCTGGAAAGCATATCCAAAGAGTGCCCTGTGATTGTCAGTGTAAGTTAGCATAAGTTGGTTGGTTATTTCACACTATCTCATCAAACGCTGTTAGTAATTGCATACTGTTTCACACAGTATCTCGACTTTTGCTTGGAAGTGAAAGAAACTTATGTTTGACATTTATGGGTTGCTCTTTGAGAGGCACAGCAGGCACTGAGCTTTATTCATAAACTGAATTTCCTTCATTGCAGAAAAAGCAAAGTCTTACAATGTTTCCATTTTAACCTTTCATTTTTATGCTTTTTCCTAAATGTTGTATATGTAAGGATTTTTTTTCCAAATATTTAACAACTTCTTGGTGATTAAATTTATTTGTTTTCTCGAGCATAAATAATTATTCCATTTCAATGAAGGGAAGGCTAGAAAAATATTTTTATATAAATTTATGGAAGATTATTTCCTTCAAAAACACCTCTGCTGTTCATTTTGGTAAACAATAATTTGGTTGGAAATTGCCTCAAACAGGCACATATTCCTGTACTTATGTATGAGAAAACTGGTTTTGCTTTGACCTGTGTGGGTATTTTGGGGTATTGGATATTGAATATGCACAGTAAATTCTGTCAGCAAGCTCAAAAATTGTGCAGATAAGACTGCTGGGCTGGTGAAGTTCAAAGTTCAGACTCTGTTCTGTAAACTGCCTAGGCTCTGTGGAAAAAGAATTTGCATCTAGCCAGATGCTGCATGTCTGTTGATTGATAAAAATCCCATAGAAGCATAACTAGAACAATGATTTTGTGATTGTCTTTAAAAAATGATGTAAATAAGGACATTGAGGGAAAATTTGTATGAAAGACCATGTGCTATAATGTACGTGCATGTATATCACAGGATTGGTGTCTGCAGTGATGGCTTAGAATTGCAATCTGTTGAAGAAAAGTGCTCTGGTCCCTACGGTTCCTACAGTCCTCTGAGCTTTGAAATTCCCCAAAGAGATCCAGTCATGATAGCCAGAATGTGAGATAATTTCACAGGCATTCCTGAGATGGTGTAAATAAAGATGAGTCATTGCTTTTACCTTCATGAGTCAATGGTACTGATTGGCTGCCTTTGAGCCAATGACATAGAGGTAGAAATGCCTTACATTTCATCACTGCTTTCCATCTGGTTCCTGTCTTTCACACTGTCCCAAGTTCCAGATGATATCCTTTGAGTCATAATATTTACAATAATGTGAACAACCTTCCCTTTATCTCCTCTTTTCCATCCAGTTTCTCCTGTCCATCACACAATGGATATATGAAAAGTGTGTTTGACTGGGAGGACACACAAATACAGGCCTTCCCATAACAATGTAACATGTTACCTGACGGAGTAACTGATTGCTAGGATTTTGAACACATACATAATTGAACTGAAATTGAGTGAAATCTCATGGTTATTACTCATCTACTTTCTCTCACATGAGTGGCACACCTTGGTAAGTGTTTATTTAGTATTTCTAGTAACACAGCAGATGGAAACCTTTCTCACAGAGCTTAAGGTGTATTCCTCCAAACTCCAGCAGCAACATCAGGAAGAAGTTCATATAGACTCATAGACTTTTGGTGTCCTAGCTGAAATGTTGTAATAAATTTTAAACAAGCAAAGGCTGCTGTTGTTGTTATTTTTGCTGTTCTTATTTGTTGGTGTTGAACTAGTAATAATTATTACTGTTGTCATAAGTAATAGATTATGATGGTTTCTGTAGCATGACTTCCACTGTTCAAATGATCAGTGAAACTGATAGAAGATCTATATTGAATTCAACCACACATATTCAAGCTTTATATGAATTATCATTCTCAGCTGCACTGTTATTTATTGTTGTTTTGCAGCCTGAAGGTATTGTACTCACACAGCTTCCATTGCATAAAGGAATGATTATACTTTTTTATATATATACATATACATATATATATATATATATACTTATTTGATCCTCTCTTCAAAGTAGAGTGCAAAAGTGTAACTTTAGTAAATTAAATTATTAGCACCAACACATGAATTTTCCATTTTACATGAGATTTGTAGTAGTGGTGGTTAGCATTTGGCAATTACTTATGGCAATTGCTGGTAATTAAATACTACTTCATTTCCTGTACTCAGCAATATATTTAGTTTTATATTTATGGATGACATCTTTCCCTGGAAATATGTTGGTTCTGTAATTAAAATTAATAAATATTTGTGGCAGTTACTTGGTGAATTGTAAGTAATTCTTAGGAAACATAAGGAAAAAATAAGTGATTTATATTATGTAGTAACAAACACATCATTACACTTATAGAGTGTGCCAGGTCACAATTAAGAGCTGCTTAGGTATTAAAGCTTCCAAAGGCTGACTGGTTTCTGCAATTTAACTGTGCCACTTACTGTCACTAACATTGCACCCAACCCAGCAGGGCTTTGCGAGGCACCTGTTTTTGCAAATGTTGTCTTTTGGATGATAGTTTATGTGCAGACCCAGTATCTTAGCAACTTGTGGTCATTACAGATCCTAATTCTGCTTGAGAGATAAGTATCTTAACCATTGTTTGAGATAGCTCATTTTACCCACTCTGAACTTCCATCCATGGCTGGCTGGAATCTCCTTACTCCCTTGTGAGGCTGCACCATGGAGCAGCTGTTGCTCTCCACAGGGTGCTGAACAATCTGTTCTTCAAAATCTTCTCTGAGATTTGCTGGAACAAAGCAGTTTGATAAATGTGTCTTGCTTGACCACTTCCAGAGAGCAAGCACACGATCTTCTGTGTTTTTACAGGGAAGTCAGATTCAGATTTAGAAATGCTGAGGATGAAATTCTGCTGAGAACCTCTGTCATGAGAGCTCAGGTGAATACTGTGCATGCCTTAGATCTGTGTCTCCTCCAAAGGAAGAGAATGGGTGACTTTTACCCAAACACTTGGGTGAATCAGGAGAGAGTTTTGATAAGTTTACTTCTGAGTGTGGGGTTTTAATTATGGGCAGATGGGGCATGGGGCTGATCCAGTTAGACTGTCACAGCAAAAAGGCCTATTACCTCTATTTAGATTAGCAAAGCACACATTCGTTTGTGAACTTTGTATCAAATTGTGTTCTTTACTACGTAAGAACATGAATGTGATATTTTGGTCACCTTAGGGTGGGTTGACCTTGGCTGGGTGCCAGGTACCCACCAAAGCCCCTCTATCCCTCCTCCTCCTCAACTGGACAGGGGAGAGAAAACATGGCAAAAAGCTCATGGGTCGAGATAAGGACAGGGAGATCAGGGAGAGCAATTACCATCATAGGCAAAACAGACTCAACTTGGGGAAAATTAATTTAATTTATTACCAATCAAATCAGAGTAGGATAATGAGAACTAAAACCAAATCTTAAAACACCTTGCCCCACCCCTTCCTTCTTCACAGGCTCAACTTCACTCCCAAATTCTCCCTGAGCGGCACAGGGAGATGGGAAATGGGGGCTGTGGTCAGTTCAACACACATTGTCTCTGCCACTCCTTCCTCCTCACATGTTTCCCCTGCTCCAGTGTGAGGTCCCTCCTTCAGGAGACAGTCCTCCACAAACTTCTCCAATGTGGGTCTTTCCCATGGGCTGCAGTTCTTCACAAACTGCTCCAGAGTGGGTTCTTTCCTCGGGGTACAGTCCTTCAGGCACAGACTGCTCCAGCGTGGGTACTTTGCAGGGTCACAAGTCCTGCCAGAAAACCTGCTCCAGCACGGGCTCCTCTCTCCATGAGGCCACAGGTCCTGCCAGGAGCCTGCTCCAGCATGGGCTTCTCATTGGGTCATAACCTCCTTCATGCATCCACCTGCTCCGGTGTGGGGTCCTCCACGGGCTGCAGGTGGATATTTGCTCCACCATGGACCTTCATGGGCTGCAGGGGGACAACCTGCCTCACCATGGTCTTCCCCACGGGCTGCAGGGGAATCTCTGCTCCAGCACCTGGAGCATCTCCTCCCCCTCCTTCTTCACTGACCTTGGGGTCTGCAGAGTTGTCTCTCTCACATGTTCACACTCCTCTCTCTGGCTGCAGTTGCTGTTGTGCAGCAGGTTTTTCCCCTTCTTGAATACGTTATCCCAGAGGCACTACCACTGCCTCTGATGGGCTCAGCCTTGGCCAGCGTCGGGTCCATCTTGGAGGCAGCTGGCATTGGTTCTTTTGGACATGGGGGAAGCTTCTAGCAGCTTCTCACAGAAGCCACCCCTGTAGCCCTCCGACTATGAAAACCTTTGCCATGCAAACCCAACGCACACCCTCTTCGTTCCTGATGTCTGGTGTCCAAATAGTCCAGAAACAGGCAAGGTTATGACAGACTCAGCTCTTTCCAATTTTTATGACCAGGGTGATTTTGTAGCCTAGTCTGTTGGGTGATGGCTGTGTCTAGTGAGTTTGAGTTTTGGAGGGGATCCTTTCTTGTGAAAATTTGCTTTTTGTCTTTCCTGTGTTACACAACTAAGTGCACAGCCTGTACAATCAAAATTATTCCTGCTGCAAGTAAGACAGATAACAGGGAACTGCCCAGAGCACCCCACTTGCAATGTGGATGCAAGGTTGCTCAGCACTTAGCGTACAGGCCTGCATGGTATGCACAGATGACTGGATACCAGTCCAAAGCTAACTGCTGGTTAAGAGATTATGTAAACATGCAGTCCTGGAAATGTTGCAGACTGCAGCAAATCAAATCACAGTACTCCTACATTACTCAGTAATGTAGGCACACCCTACATAAGCTCTGTGGCCAAACGGCGAAGGCTGTAGAAACTGTTAAGCCTTATATCTCTCCTCTGTGGTATGCCTTTTTGGAATGAATAATGCCTGCATTGATTTTTATTTTTTTTTTTTAGTTTTCTGTGTTGTGTTCCTTTAATAACACTGAGTCAGGAAAATTAAAAGAGGGAGTGGTCTCATGAAAAATTATTTAACCTGTTCAGGAACAGAAGATTTTGGAAAACACTGGGTGCAGTAAGCAAAAGGAAATGAGAAAGCCACAGCAGGAGCCAAAAGCCTGCAGCTCAAACACAGAGCTGGAAAAACAACCAAATACAGCAAGAAGCAGCTAGTCAAGCTGCAGGAGAGGCAGGACAAACCCATGTATCATGCAGGTCTTGCTTCAATTTGAAGTGAGTGAGCTGGAAAGGACTCTTCTTTTCTGTCTCCTGTAAACTTTCTCATAAAGTTAAATTTCTAGTTTTTATTCAAGTACATCATTGCTTTTTGGCTTTGAAGCCCTTCGGCCTCTTGCGACGCTCACTTAAGACCATGGATAGGCACATCTACCTCAAATCTCTGAGGAGGCAACCTTAACATATCCTCCTAGAAAGCAGATTAGGACTTTACAGCTATGGTGTTACTTTTTGCCACAGATGCTGTGTTTTGCAGTCCAGTTATTGATTTGTAAAGCTGAGAATTGATGGCGTGTTACAGGATTAATCTGTTGTGTGTTTGCTATTTTGTGGACAGGTAGATTTATTAAGTCTGCACTTTTCTTGCTGATAAGTAGCTGGAAAAAATGGTAGCAGGCACCAATCCAAACTGTTTCTAGGTGTAAAAAACAGAAGTAGTAAAACTGCAAAAATGATTGTAATTATTGGTGCTATAGGAAATTAACAGTATACTTTAATGTCAGGTCTGGTGTGGCAACTGTGGCAAGATAGCTATTTTCCTGTCTGCCCCTTCTTGGCTTTCTCTCTTATACTTCCAGTTCTTTAAATTTCTGGTGCAGCCACTGGTGCACAGTAGCTATCTTGCCTGTATTGAGCTCTGGGAAAAGAAGAAATGAAGCAACTCAGACTGGCATCAGGCCAAACTATCTGCAGTTTGGCTTTTCATCAGACAAATCAGCATACAAATAACATCCCTTCTTTTTTGCCAATGTAGATTACTGAAAAAATCAAAACATCTTGTCTTTATTTTAAATTTTAAAGAGGCAAATTAATTTTGTTAGTTAAACAACTCTAAGGTTGGAAGGAAGCAGAGCTAGGCCTTGGCTCTGGGGCTGTCCTCTCATGCATTACAGTATGAAGTCTAAGTCTTGCTACTGACTTGTCCCTAAACTCCACTGAAACCTAAAGTAATAAAGCAAACTTATCATTTGAAATTTAGTGACACGACTCCAAAGAATTGAAGAGGGAGAGCAGGAGGAACAAGAGCAGCTGCTTCTGCCTTATGAGATTGTTCTCAAGAGGAAGCTTTTTCTGTAGTGAGCTGCACACTGGAACAGATGCAAACTGTAGCAAGGGCATTAGTAGTTATTATTATAGGGACAGTGTTGGAAATTTTGCTGGGACCCAGCCTTCTATATAATAATTGCATCTTTTTTTCCAGAGCCCTTAGATGCTTGGAAATCTCTAATCTAAGAGGGGATTAGTGAACTCAGCTTCATTAATTTTCAGCAAATGTCATCTTTTCTTTCTCTCTTTGTCTGGTGACAGTGATGCAATTGTAAACTTTAAGCAATACCTATATGCCACAATGTGTGATATCCACCCAACTCCCATCCAACTCCTATCAAACTGGCTTGAGCATTGGAGCCAAAATAGTCACACTAATTTGGTCCTTTACCTGAGCTAGGCTGTGTTTCAGATCTTGCTAGTCCTGTGCAGCTGTTGTGCCCTTGGGAGCTATACTGTCATTCAGCCTGGATATTCTGACTGTGCTATTGCTGTTATTACAGTGTACCATCTTTCCTGTTATAAATTATAGAGTAAATCTTCCATCCTAAATTTAGCTTTTTGTCTCCTTTACGCTTCACACTTTATCCCAAAACTCATTTCCTTAAGTTTCCATCACATCTGCTATTTTAGTGAAGCCTTTTTTGTTTTGTCTTTTTTTTTTTTTTTTTTAAATTTTATTGAGCTTATTTTAGATACTGTCATTCAATCTATAGTACTATATAGGATGGGAGTCTGGAGACGTGGATTCTGTTCCTGTTATTTAGCTTTACAAGTAACCCTTGCCACATCAGCCAGTCTACCTTTCACAAAAGCATCCACTAATTTGGGATACAGGGTTCTGAAGTCTTCAACCTGATACATTTGCAACATGATTTTCTTGTTGATGAGCACCTGCAGCTACCAGCCATTCTAATTGAAGTTGCAGATGCTTGGAGCCTGTGTAAAATCAGATCCCTTGTGTTTTTTCCAGAACCCCCAAATGAGCCAACTCTTAAAATTTTGGCTTAAACTCTCTCCATATTCATTTCCCAAATGCAAAATTAGGATAATGATCCCTATCTTTTGTAAAGAGCTTTAGCTGTGCAGCTGAGACATACTATATAAATGCTAAGTAATACCATTATTATAGGTGTGGAGTCAGAGAGTTCTCCATACTTTGCAACTGCTTTTGTCACAATATTGTACTAGCAGATTATCATCTTTCTGGACAGCTGGTAGGGCATTGTTGCATCTGCATTTTTTCTATTTTTTATGCATTCTACCAAGCACGGAGAGACCCAGCCACGGCAATCCTTCCTCTATCTAGTCTGTCACTGCTTCTCTCTTTGGAAGCCATAAATACAGCTCTTGTCTGTTGTTGTTACTGTTGCTACAGCCCATCCCTTGAGATCTGCACAGGGATACCTTAAGGTTAGATATGGCCCATGTTTTCCAATAATACTGCCTGCAGCTTTCCAAGCTGAAGGATGGTGTCTGGGTACAAAAAAAACCCAAATATGATCAGCTGCCTCAAGAAGCATTAGCGTGGTCTTTGAGTGGAAAAGAGAGGTGTGGAGTGATCTAAAATGGGAGTCTCCCTCTGGTGTTTGAATGCAGCCTTGAAATACTAGTCACTTTCTTGTCCCAAGAGCTCATTGCTTTATCTCACCTCTAAATAACAATGAATTTTCAGTGCCAGTCTAAGTTATTTACCACTCTCCCCTTTCCTGATGGTCTACCCTGGTGTTGTCACTGGCGTTACATATCCCTTTTATTTCACAGACAGAGACAATAACATTACAATCAACATGGAACAGTTTTGCAGAGCTTCTTGTAATTGGGGTGGATGTCAGCCCTCCATAAATGCTGACAGTTTGAAAGAACACAGTTGCTTCTTTGTTGGGACTAATATTAGCTTTATCCTTTTCCAGTATGGACACACTTCCTTCGCAGTATGTAAGGTCTACTCTTCCTTTGTATTGTTTTTACTTTCTTAATGCTAAAATAGAAAAGTGCAAGATTATGCTTATAAAATTAGACCACTGTGTTTCAGATATTCTTAATTCTACAGGCATGTAAGTCTGGAGTAAAGTAGCTAGATCTGTATAAGAATTGCAGTAAAACTCTGCTCCAGTAGATTCTGGTTCAAGTCTTCAGGCAACTGGATAGACGGTTCTGCCTATCCTAAATCCTACACTAATGCTTAGATGCTAATAAACTGCAGTTGAATATTCTTTGCAAATAGTAATAATGATACCAAAATTAGTCACATGTAGAATAACACAGTTTACCGGAGGCAACCTGTTCTGTTTTAGCAAATCATTGAATGAGCAATAACTTTTTAGGTTCATTTTGTGAGTGTCTGGCTTTGGCTTCTTACTATTTCCTCTACATGACGTATGCCTCCATAACTTACCTCTGACATCATTTGCTTGGGCTTTCCTATTAGAGAACTGAAGTCTTTTAAATTGTGACTAGCAAATAGTTGTTAAGGGTGATGGATAACTTCTGATGCCATGCGAGCTGAATTGGGCATCAACATGGTGATACCAGGATGCTTGATCTGTCTTTTGGCTGCTCCCCTGCTTGTCAGAAAAATCACCCTGACCACCACTACTCTGGTCCTCCTGAACATGGAAGTGGATTGATTTTCAGGATATAGTCAAGGAAGTGGGTTTGGTTTGTTGTCTTCCTCCAGCTGCAGTGGCCAAGCTCAGGGCTTCCTGATAGGTAAACCCAGGCAGCACCACTCTCATGATTTGCACAACTTATTCTCCCTTTTCTTTTTTCTTTGACCTTCTTGGACCTCCGCTGTACCTTCCTTTCCCACACTAGTCTCCTTCCAAGTAAACAATCCTGCATTACTCTTCTCAACTGGTCACAGTTTGGATACATCTTTATCCAAATTTGGTATTTCTGGTACCATTATTCAGGCAATCTTAGTTTTATATGTTATTACTGATACAGTTACACTTGTGCTGTTGGTCTGTCAAGATGGTACCCACTAGAAAGTCCCAAGTGTTCCGCTCCAGATACCTCTGGAGTCTGGTGGGTTAACTTCCCATTAACCACCTGTGAGATCTTGCTATCCTTCATGGCACTGGCTGTAACTTTTGTCAGCTTCTCACACTGAGACTTAATATGTTCAGCATTTTCTTATGTCACATCCTGTAGTTTTCAGTGTTCTGTTCAGTTAGTGCAGTCTCATGCTGTGTCCTAGTCAAAGGACTACTCACTTGCCTGCAGCTCTAACGTATTCTAATATGAATTTTCAGACTTCAAAAGATACCATAATAGTGGTGGCAATGAAGCTATCATTCTAGAGAGAATTTAGGCTGGATTCACAAATATGTTTGTGAATATCAAATGTTTATCAAAATGCTTACAAAATAAGAAATCCCACAAAATTAATTTAATCCATTAGTCACAAATATTTTAATACTTATTCTGCAGGCCATTCAAATCTTCATTCCCATGGGAATGTTTCTACTATAATTGGACTGTATAACACAGTTAGTTATTCTAACTCTTAGAATAATATTAAACCACTCTGAAACCATTACTAAGAAGTACTTTGCTATGTTTAAACATTCATTTGTGTTGTAGGCTCCAGTGTTGCAAACAGATAGACTTATTCATAGGCTTTTGGCAATGTTCTTAATTAAAATGTCTAAAAGACCTCATGCAGATGAAGGGGTCAACTATTGTAGGTATCATGTGAGGTATAGTCCTTTGCTAACTTTTTTTTTGGTGGTGAATTTTCCAAAACCATACTGAAAGGCTGTTGGCAGAACTTTAGCTTATAATATCCATAAAATCCCCATCAAGTGTCATTGCCTGAATGAACATGATTCAGTTGCCTAAATGTAGGTGTCTGTGGACATTTCAGATGCATCAGGGTGTGCCTCTGGTTACAGCTGGCTCTTCAGAATGATGTGGATCTGCCAAAGATGACAAGCCATATCTTGCAGACCAATGTGGATGTCCCAGGCACCATAGAGGACATACATTTTGCTAAGCATATGTTCCTGCTATCTTTGCATAGCAATGTGTATACAGCGGTCTATCATTCCTGTAGGCTTTCTCAGTCATGGATGTTCATATGTTTATAATCCATGTACACATGGACACAGTTATATTTAATCCCTTCTTTAAAAAGTTAGAATATAACTCTTGTGGGGCTTCTCATCTGTGTGAGTGTTTGGTGATTAAAATATTCAGTATGCCTTCATAAAACTTCAGTTTTATATAACTTCATTCTGAAACATTAAGAATTCTTCCATACCTACATGCTTCTATGCAATTTCCTTATAAATAGGTCTGAATTAATTTAAACTTCATAGAAAGGCATATTTTTCAGATTCTGCTATAATGTGAGTTAATAATGTGCAAGCTTTCATCTCTTGTTTTCTGTGCCATTCAGATTTGGCCTGTGTAGTTGCTAATTTTCCCTTGACCGGTGACTGTCATTTCTGCCAGCTAGATATGCTTTGTGATGTGCACAAATAGCCATTAGCAAGGAGGTCAACAAACTTATCTCCTTTTGTATGACCTGAGTCAGAAATTTAGCAATTGGTCTGTAGAACTCACAACCTTGTGCCCTAGTTCATCCTCCAGTCTGACAAAACCTTCTGATTACGAATATGCTCCCACACAACAATCATTATGTAGTTACCACACAATAATGTAAAGGACAGAAAAGAGACTTTTTGTTTCTCCCTGGTTTTGACTTATCTGTTTATTTTTTATTTTTCTTTTATGTTTGGAAGGGTTTTTGGAGCTGCTGTCCCCCTTTCTGGCACATTTTGTTTCCAGCAAGTTGTTCCTATATGTGTTGCCATAGAAGACCTCTACTGCGCTTTGTGATCATGTGGGCCTCATTTGCTTGAGGGCATGGCTCCAGGTGGAATACCTGGTTAAAGGTGTTGAAAATGCAAAATAGCGCTGTGATATCAATTACTGCTTTATCCTCAATATTAGCACAACTTCTGAAATAAGAAGTGTATTACCTCTGCTTGAGAGACCTATGATACCATTTTTATTATATAAAACCAGTTTGTCATCTCCAAGAGTGCAAACATATTCCTTTTGAGATACAGATACAGGAACTGTTTGCATGAAAATAAATTTACTCATAGTAAAAAATAGTGATTGGACAGTCAGACCTACAGTGTGCACAATTCAGACACATGTCTCAGTCACTGGTATGGTGGAAACATTGCCTCTTACACCTACAGCATAATATAACCTTTAGGGCTGTTCAGCCCTCATGTCTGCAAATTTTTGCAGTGGTGATACAACTGTTCACAACCAGACTGAGATCTGCTGGCTCATTTCATACAGTCTACTGAATAACATTCAGATGGTAATGCATTTTGATCTTTAGTGTTGCATTTAAAGTGCCAATACTCACAGTAAGGGATATGAACTCATTTCCAGCCCTTTCAGCTACCTGTTTCCATCAGCCCTATATTCCTGATATCAAAGTTACAAGTATGCATTAATGTTGTGATCTGTTTTAGACATAACAATCTGTTTTTATTTCCATTTCTTTAGTACACTTGCAAACTGATATTAACATTTACAAACTAAGCAATCTTCTAGAACCATTCAGCAGTGTTAAGTGCAAAAATACTTCTCATATTTAGAACATGAATGAGATTAGTGCATATTCTGCTGCTGCTTAAACTTCATATTGATTAGCACATCTCTGGAAGGTAAACTCAGTTTTTTGCTGTTAGTAGGCCTATTGCTTTTGAGAAGACATCAGTGTAGTGACTAATTGGCTATCTCCAAGTCACTCCTTATTTTAAGAAATACTGGTGTTGTCTAGCAAGACTTGTGCAAAGCATTTGACACTGCCGTGCACAACATCCTGGTCTCTAAATTAGAGACACATGGATTTGATGGATGGACCATTCAGTGGATAAGGAACTGGCTGGATGGTTGCACTCAAAAAGTTGTGGTCAATGGCTTGATGTCCAAGTGGAAAGCAGTGACAAGTAGTGTTCCTTAGGGGTCAGTATTGGGACCAGCACTGTTTAACATCTTTGTCGGCAACATGGCCAGTGGGATTGAGTGCACCCTCAGCAAGTTTGCCAACGACACCAAGCTGTGTGGTGCGGTCAATGCACTGGAAGGAAGGGATGCCATTCAGAGGGACCTTGATAGGCTTGAGAGGTGAGCCCATGTGAACTTCATGAAGTTCAGCAAGGCCAAGTGTAAGGTCCTG
This sequence comes from Haliaeetus leucocephalus, assembly GCF_000737465.1. Classification (NCBI taxonomy): domain Eukaryota; kingdom Metazoa; phylum Chordata; class Aves; order Accipitriformes; family Accipitridae; genus Haliaeetus; species Haliaeetus leucocephalus. The sequence continues at coordinate 1,111,292 of NW_010972575.1, forward strand.
CACATGGATCGGGGCAATCTGAAGCACAAATACAGGCTGGGTGATGAGTGGATTGAGAGAAACCCTGAGGAGAAGGACTTGTGGGTATTGGTTCATGAGAAAGTCAATGTGACCTGGCAATGTGCAGTTGCAGCCTGGAAAGCCAGCTGTATCCTGGGCTGCATCAGAAGAAGTGTAACCATCAGGTTGAAGGAGGTGATTCTCCCCCTCCACTCTGCTCTCATGAGACCCCACCTGGAGTACTGCATTCAGCTCTGGGGCCCCCAACATAAGAAAGACATGGACCCATTGGAGCAAGCCCAGAGAAGGGCCACGAAGATGATCAGAGGGCTGGAGCATCTCTCCTATGAAGACAGGCTGAGAGACTTGGGGTTGTTCAGCCTCAAGAACAGAAGGCTCTGGGAAGACCTTATAGCAGCCTTCCAGTACCTAAAGGGAGCCGACAAGAAAGCTGGCGATGCACTTTTTACGAGAGCATGTAGTGATAGGGCAAGGCATAATGGCTTTCAACTGAAAGAGGGTAGATTTAGATTAGATGTAAGGAAGAGGTTCTTCACTGGGAGGGTGGTGAGGCGCTGGGACAGGTTGCCCAGAGAGGTTGTGGATGCCCCATCCCTGGAAGGGTTCTGGGCCAGGTTGGATGGGGCTTTGAGCAACCTAATCTAGTGGAAGGTGTCCCTGCCCATGGCAGGAGGGTTGGAACTAGGTGGTGTTTAAGGTCCCTTCTAACCCAAACCATTCTGTGATTCTACGGTTCTATGAGATAATCAACAGTATGTGCAGTTAAATCACAACAACCTGGTCTGACTCTTAAATGTGAATCATGTGATGCTTTCAGCCAAGTGATCTCCATTTATAGAACTTCTGTAAAATAGGATTGTGGGAAAAGAGGATGAGAAAAAATTTTCATTGTCTCACTAATCCATAAACATCCACAGATACATTAACTTGATTTTATACTGAAATTCACACTTTCTACATGCTTCTATTAGTTAAGTTGGGTTTTTATTATTTATTTGTTTATAGTCTTTCCATTAAACTTTGGTTTGTAAACTACTCCTATTTAGACCTTTTTGTCCTTTTTGTTTGTGTCCTTTTTGGTCTCATACTGTATCTTAATTAGGCCAAACATTCCTTATACATGTGGTGGGTTGACCCTGGATGGACACCAGGTGCCCACCAAAGCCACTCTATCACTCCCTTCCTCAGCTGGACAGGGGAGAGAAATTATAATGAAAAACTCATGGGTTGAGATAAGGACAGGGAGATCACTCAGCAATTACCACCATGGGCAAAACAGACTTGACTTGGGGAAAATTAATTTAATTTATTACCAATCAAATCAGAGTAGGATAATGAGAACTAAAACTAATCTTCTCCCTACCCCTCCTTTCTTAGTGGGCTCAGCTTCACTCCTGACTTTCTCTACTTTGTCCCCCCAAACCGCACAGGGATGGGAAATGGGGGTAGTGGTCAGTTCAACACATGTTGTCTCTGCTGTTCCTTCCTCCTCAGGCGGAGGACACCTCATGTGCTTCCCCTGCTCCAG
>NW_010972575.1:1113376-1228738 GCF_000737465.1 Haliaeetus leucocephalus
CCCCTTCTTGAATACGTTATCCCAGAGGCACTCCCACCGCCTCTGATGGGCTCAGCCTTGGCCAGCGTCGGGTCCGTCTTGGAGGCAGCTGGCATTGGTTCTTTTGGACATGGGGGAAGCTTCTAGCAGCTTCTCACAGAAGCCACCCCTGTAGCCCTCCGACTATGAAAACCTTTGCCATGCAAACCCAATACAATACATCATTTTATAATGAGGAATTTTAAGGACAGTATTGAATATGTTCCAGAACTTAATTTTACTTGGACAGGGCTCTATGTATCACTGCCCTATAACTAAGGTTTACCATTAATTATGTCAGCTATATTGGTCAAAGCGATTGCATACACTAAAAGAAAAGAAAGCTTCATTAACATACTAAACCTGCTACTTTATGACACTGATATGCCCCGAAAGAACTTGCCAATCTATGTGGATACACAGCTATGTGTGTGTGTATGAGTCTATGGACGTAGCAAGATACTCGTTGTTTATTAGTCCTTTCACCATTCTTTATCTTAATGCAGTTGTATTTTTCAGCAAGTATGATATTGCATTTTGCCCTATAATCCACAGGTTAAGATAACTATAGTTAACAGGAAAATCTTCAATGTGACACTCATTATTTCTGGGGTTAACCATATTTTCTGCATAAAATATGAATAGTATGATGTGTTTGTCATGGTTCATGTTGCTCAGTGCAGGTGTTCCTGCAGCGCATCTTCTGGGAATATGTGTTTGCATACAGGTGCTTTCCCCTTCCTCCTTTCTTTCCCCTTCCCCTTTCCCTTCCTCTTCCCTTTTCTCTTCCCTTTCACCTTCCCCTTCCCTTTCCCTTTCTCCTTCCCATTCCCCTTCCCCTTCCCTTTCCCTTTCCCCTTCTCCTTCCCCTTCCCCTTCCCTTTCCTCTTCCTCTTTCTCTTCCCCTTCCCTTCTTTTCACAGCAAGCTCCTCTACAAAGAAAAGAAGTGCCTGAGACTAAAAATGATGATCAGTCTGTATTTTGGTAGGATAGCTGCAGTTTTACCTACGCAAATATTGAAAAATATTGAAAACATGAACCACAAGAAGTTGTAAGAACACCCTAAAATCCTTAAGTTTTCGAAAAAACTATACATTTGAGGGAGTTTGTGCTTTTTGTAATTGTTACTGAATCTCTGATATCCCTACAAGTAAGGGTATCTTACTAGTTACCACTATCCCTAGTAAAGGTCTGATTCTTAAATGCCCTGTTTATGTTCAGGTCTTCTGTCAGCATTGTATTTTATCTAAAATAGTTTTCCACTCTACAATGTACTCGTTCTTCTTCTTCAGTTTTGTTAGTTCTTCTGTCTTTCATACCACACTCAGGCACTCATCCTAGCTGAAACTGAGGCAAACTGTCAGTTTAGCTTTTGAAACTTGTCTATATTACCCTTAATTTTAACCTCTTCTTACCTGAAGGTTCTATGCCTTCTCTATAAGCAATCTTCTTCTGTTTTAATCTCCTTCTTAGACTGTATCAACTTGACTTTTAGCTATTCTCTGGGCTTTCTGATGACTAAAATGTAGTGTTTCTTTGTTAAACAATCCTTTATGTCAATCTTTATAGTCATTCTACTTGCATTTAATATCTTTTTTGAAGTGATTATTTAGCTAATTAGGTCTAAAAACCCTCCACAGAAGTTTTTCCCCTTGGCTGGGGTATAAATTTCAGATTGTTTTTGTACTTTTGTCAGTGCAGCTGTCTTTACCAACCAGTACTCTTAATTTCTCATAATCTATCCTTTTGAAATTGAGAACCTTAGGGCACAGTCATACATTCATTTTTGAAATAGATGTAACAATTTAAGATGTCATTACCCTATGGCTATTCATTAATACCCTTCAGTTTGAAATTGTTGGAGCCTCAGCTATGGGGACCGATAACTGATGACACGAGCATTTCTAGTCCATTTCAGAGAAAAGTGGAACAGGTTTGCTTAAACTACCCTTTGTACTGAAATGCACTTCTACAATGAATTACTGTCTCTCAGCTGAAGGGATGGTTACAACTGGAGAGTAGTAATAGCACATAGGCATCAACATCATGGAACTGGAGGAACTTTGGGAAGCCACTTCCTCCAGTCTCCCTCTGCAGGCAGGATGGTAACCTACCCAAGATCAAGTCAGTCACAACTGTATCTTGACAAGGCTGGAACATGTTCAAAAAAGGAGATTTTACACCAGTATGTGGCTGCCTGTTTAGTTCCAGACACACTTATGTTTGTCATCACATGTCAATGAAACTATATGAGTCTGAGAAATTATAATTACAATGGTAATCCATGGCACATCTTTGTGATCCTGTCTTCTGTAGCTGCTTACTCGCTTTAAAAACAAAGTAATCTCTCTGTATAGTATCTCTAGTTTATGCTAGATAGAAGTGACCACCTGCAATGTCAGCATTTGGTAGGCAATTGTCAGAGTTTTCTTCAGCATGGAAATTTTCCTAATCTTCACTTCTTTTTCAGAGTGATTTTGACAGAATAGCTGGGGTTTTTTTTCTCATAGCTTTTCCCTGAAGGTCAGGGTTGGAGGAAAATGTTGTCACACCAGTTCAACACACACAGGACTTTCCTGGGAAGACCTTTTAGCTTCAGAAACACTTAAAATAGGAATTACAAACTGAAACTGATTATCATTAAACATTAGAATCCAGAGAAGAATCAGCTTTGGACAAGTAAGAAATCCACTATTCTACGCACTCTCCTGAAAAATTAAAGACGGAAACATGTATCTGCTTTAGCCACATATATTTTGCTATGTACATTTTTTTCCAAAGCTGAAAGGCAGGATTATAACTGAAGGGCACATAACAGAGTGTCATGAAATACTGTTCTTCGTAACAATAAAGAAAGGGATGAGCAGGCAGGGAAATTTGGAGCTGTTACCAAGGATGAAAAGAATGTAATGAAAATGAACTGCATTGTAATTTGTTGTTTTGGACAGATTATGTACCTATTTGTGCTGTAGAATGGATTCAAATTTTTAAAAGTCACTATGTAAGCATTCTCATGCTTCTGTAACTTTTAAATACAGGCATTTTTGCTCTCCTAATTATAGAAACACACACTGAAGTGCTCAGAGAACTACAGTTTCTTCCATTAAAGTTGGTGGAAGCAGATTATTTTGCAATGGACAAAAATATTTGCTATTCTCTCTGTTCTTTTATTGGCTTGCATCAGTTTCCTGTCCTCTTATGGGAAAGTAGAAACAATAGCCCCATGTTCCATGTAACCAACTGAAATGCTTGGAACAGATGGAGGCACCACTATGTGAACAATTCAGCAGCCAAAATTTGTTTGCATAATCTGTTCAGGATATGCCCATGGATGGTTAATATCTATTTATAATTACTCATGAACCTTTCCCAACTTATGTATATATAATTGGGGTGGATTCATGAGTGATTTATGAACAAAGAAGTGAATTGTACTTGTCAGATGAATTATCTACAGTAGATATTTGACCTACTCATTAAAGGTCTCATGTTTTGAGTTTAAATGTTATTTGAGTCCACTTTTGTATTGGAGTTTTTAACAAATACTTATTCAAAAAAAGTGATTTATTATTTTTTTTTCTTCAAGTCATATTGATTCATATTATGCTACTTATGTCAAAATATTCTTCAAAGCAATAAGCTAATTAGAAGGACATTTACTCTATGGAAATTCTAAATAAACCAGTCAGAGAATGGTTTTTCTGTTATAGAATCTTTTCATTCAAATGATGAGAATTTAAAAAATACTTCAGCATGAAAACAGTTAAAAGTATCACTAGATGTCCATCAGATTCTCTGAATAGGTCATTGCCAAGCTAGTGAATTTCTTGGTTGGTTGGTCACACATCCTCATTTTCATTTCAAGATGCCACAGAAAGCATTCACTGCCAGGCAGCAATTAGTACTTAATCAAGTCTTATGGCTGAAATATTTGTCAGCAGCAATGCAGAGGAATCATTTGCTTCATTTCTGAAGTTCAGCACTGTCCTCTATGTAAAGCAAGGCTCATTAGCATTCAGGACCATTTCATGGACAGCCTTTCCAGTGCTTTATCTCAGATGGCTCTTTTTATCACTAGGAATGATTAGTGTCCTTACAAAAAGGCTCTTCAGAATTTTTTCTCAAGAATAAACTCCCTGTTACTGTTTATGGAACATTTGTTTCTAGTTTGTTTAGCTGTAGATAGGATTTTTAGATTAAAAAAAAAAAATCACAATATTCTTCTTTCTTTTTTTGGTAACTCATTTTAACTTTGAGATGGAACTGTGCCTCTGGGATCCAAAACAGCTCCCCATGCAACTCAGAAATGCACGCAGACTGATTGAATATTACAAACCAGTCCATTTCCTTTTGCTATCAGGAAAAAAAAAGATTGATGTTTTCTCCATTTCTGTGGAACAGGGAAAGGAAGCTAAGTGTAGAATAGAAGCAAAACAAAAGAACATGCCCCACACCCCTCTTTCCATGAGACACACGGAGCAGTTTCAGAGAGAAGGAAGAAAATCAAGCAAACAGTTGTGTTGTAGAAACTCAGATGGTGCCTATGCTTGTTTCCTCTGTTATAGATGTTAAAAGCAATAGCTGAGTAAAACAACTGAAAGGCACAGCTGCTTTATTCCACATCCTTACTGATTCTGACTATTTTACAGAGCTCCAGCAGCTGGTCTGTGCTTACAAAGACCATTTTACTAGATATTTCTAATTTCTATTGGCAGTGTATCAGTGGATTTTGAATGCCCACAAGTAAGTATTCAGAGAGGAAAGAGAGGTGAACACAATCCTTTCTTTACTTATCTGTGAGACTAAACCATATTATTATATTTTATATTTACATTACTCTTTACAAGAATTCTACATCCTCACAATTCAATTAATAAATGACAATACTTTAAAAAGTGAGAATAGATCAAAATGTAGAGTAAGATTATTATTTTTTTGAGTTGTCAAAAATACTTTTTAAAAACCTCTTTGATTTCTTTCTTTGACTGTTGGAATTCAGGGTGCACCATAAAGATCAGCAAGCATAGCTTGTTCATTGAAAGGGTTTGCCTAATTTTGAAGTAGTCTAGATAAATATGTGCATTGGAAACAACCATGTCAATGGGTCAGCTCTGGTTAGAGTTTTCTGGCTTACTATCCTCAGTAACAGTCTTTGGAGAAGAGGAGTGGTAATCTTTTAAACTATCAGAAATTTTCAAATGTTCACAGTCCATGCCTGAGGTCTGACTAACGTCAATGTCCCACATCTGGGAAACCTACTCTTCTGGACAGAGTGGCTGTAGCTGCATTATTGTATGTGAAACCTGTGGCTTCATGGACTGCAGTAGAGAGAGGAAAAAGCCTTGTAAACAATGTGGGGGAGTGTGGGTTAGGTGATGGTGAGACCCTAAGCTGTGAGGACTCAAAATTCTGCTATTGGGCATTTGTAACTGTAGGACTTGCATACCTGTCTTGAGCAAATTTTGCTTCTGACATTAATTAGGAGACTACTTCAGGAGATGTGATACTGTAATCAGAAAATGTAAGACTGGAAAGGCAGGAAACTATAGGCACATCCAAATCTTTGAAGAAAGCTCCATTTATGTTTGAATTGTCACCTGAGTCCCCAATAAGAGCTAAGTTTCACTGTAGAAAATCTAAGGATTTTGCTTTGTCAGCATAAAACTGTCTCATGAGGATTTGATTTGGTCCATCATTGGGCAGCACTGTGTGGAGCATATGGGGACAGAAGGAGTGTTTGTATCCAGAGGTTCTAATGACTGTATTGTACAGTTTAATGCTGCCCTGCTCTTTTCTACCCAGTGATGAGTTACTCATTCTTTCTCAGAGTCATCTGCACCAGTTTCAGAATTATTTAGTCATGGATGCTGAAGGAAATAAGCAGGATAACAGAAAAGCCAAACACTTCAGTAGTTAATGTTAAAATTTTAGAAAAAATGCATGGGAGAAAGTGTTTTTCCATTTTGGGGTAGATTATTAGAGGTTTTGGGTTTTTTTTGGGGGGGGAGGGTTTTTTTTAATGGAGAGTGAAAACTTAATGTTTTTTAATCACTCTTTTAAACAGAAAATTGAATAATGGAAAAGTGGCAAATTTACCACACAGAAACATTAGAGTAAAAAAAGAATTCTTAGATCACTGAAGCCACTCCCCTGCTACCATATGCAACAGTATAATGTATTTGTCAAACTTTATTTCTTCTCTACTGTAGTTTTGGTAAATCCTTCTGGAGTGTATGCATCAAAGTGTGATCAGAAGCTGTTTATTCTTTAGCTTAGGATGGGACAGCTGAGCCAAAATATGCAAAAAGATACAATTGGTTTGATTTTTCCTCATATTTCCACTGTCATTAGCAGCTGAACAATGCTTTCTGTGGTGTAAAATATGAGTAAAAAAGACCTTTCAGTGAATTATAAATATTCCTTTAAAAATAAGTTTACTTTTTTAAATTAGAAGGTGAGTTTTTTAATACATTCCAGAAAGCTCTTTTTGCCTTTTCTTCTTGCAAGATTTATCATGGTTGCGTACAAAACTGACTAGTAATAAATGATTATTGAACATAAAGTCTCTGAATTCCCATTTGTGTAGCATCATTCTAAGGGCAAAGAAATACATCTTATATTACTGAATTCATTATTCTTGTGAAGGCTTAGAACATGGACATTAGAGGCAATATTAAAAGACTTACATTTTCATCACAGTAGATTTTAGGAAGGAATTGCTTGAATACTAAATCCATACTGGTGAGTTCATACTTTCCATATTTGCATTACAAAGGAAAGTGAATAATCACGGAGACCCTGTTAATCAAGGTGTCATGCAAATGAAAAGGGGAAGGTTTTTTCCTTCAAGATCAATGGCTGTAATGTTTTAAGGTTAAGTGCTACCAATTCAAAGCAGAGTGGAAAAGTTAATTCATTTATCTTGCATTCTGTACTCCTATTTATACATTCCACCTTAATGTTTACATTACCTGAGAGCAGGTCTTTGCTAACTAGAGTTCAACTTACAGTCATATATAATCTATCAGTTTCTTTTCTGAAGAATTGCTTCTCAGACAGTTTGCTCATCTCTAAGGGACTACCACAAACTTCTAATGAATTAAATCTTAGTTTTATGTTGTTTCTCTAAGCTGTCAACATCTTTTGGAATTGCAATTCTAATCTTTCAGCCTTGCTTATTTTCCTTTTGAATACAGAATGTAAGTATATTTACACAGAATATATTACATGTAAATATATTTACATTCTATGTCAATATGTTTTCATATGTAATATGACATCCTCTTGTCTTGTATTCATCTGTGAGATAGGAAGTAGGTGCAGGCCCAAATCAAGTCTCCACAGAATCACATTAAATAAGTCTATCCATTGTTTCAGTGAAACATTAATGACTTTTCACTGAATGTGGAAGTACTGAATTTGTGCTCGTGTTAAAAGATTTTCATTATGTTCCTGTTGCTTTAATTTGTTTATGAGAATGTCACAGGAAATAACTTCTTGTGTAAGAAAACTACCTTCATTTAGCTTTCTTTTTTTTAAAACTAACTCTACTTCTGCTGTAACTCATCTCAATGTTGCTTGTTTCATTTGCCTACTAATAGCTTATTTACTCTCCAATGTTTCCAGGTATTCCAGTTAAGTTAATTATCTGTCTCCTTTTAAAGGAAGACAGCATATTTGCCTTTTCCTAGTCTTCTCATTCATTCCCTAGGAAATCTCAGAGTGACTCTCTGGTGTTTGTATCAGTTTAATAGACCATTTTTAGTATTCTAAGGTGAAACTTATCTTCCTGAAGTTATTTCAAAGTATCTGAATGTTTTAAATATGCTCTTATCTGGTCCTTTCCTCCTACTAGTTTAGGTCTTTTCCTTTTTGTTTTACCTACAGTGATTAATGGGAATAATGGGACTAACAATAAATATGCATTTTTAATTACTTGTGAGTTCTATTATTTTGGAATATGAGGTTAGTAGAACCATGTCCTGCCAAAGCCAAATACTTAATGAAAATGGCATGCATTAGTAGTAACAATTACTGCTAGTGATAGTACTCTCTGACACATTTTTTTCTACTTCTCCTTAGAAAGAAAAGAAAGGACAAGAGCACTTGGGCAGTACAGAAATGTGAGAGGCACTAACTGAGACCATTTCATCTCTCAATGCTCTGCTGTTGGGATGATTTACCATAGTTATGCTTAGTTGCATTCTTTTGTTCTTTTCTGTAATGAAATTTAAAGGGACCTGATTAAGCCAAAGGGGAAGCAGGAGAAAAAACCTTTCAAACCAGAAAAGTGCAAAACACATGAAAAAGAATCTAAATGGATGATAAATGAATTTCAAGTCCTCTGTGAGGAGTTGCTTCCTAAGAAAATACTCTAAGCATCTCTCCAACTGTCTTCTGGAAAATGTTGTCTTTGTTCATAGCAGTAGATCACAAAGGTAGAGACAAGCGGGCCTTGCTGAATAGCAGAAGAAGAAAGGAGGGGTTCTGTATATCATCACAGGACTTTGCCCCAGCAGCACAGAAAGGAATACTAGAGATTTATTTTTAACAATTTGGTAGCAGTGTAAATACATAATATAAAAGTAGTTAATAACTTTCAGAGATGATTTCTCTTCTGTTTCTTATCAACTGAGTCTTTGTTTGACAAAGGCTCCATATGCAAGAAAGCTGAATGAGTTATCTTACAACAGACTGGTAAAACAGGCTTCAGAAACCACAACTTAATTTCTGAATTGCATTACTCTAAAGCGTAGTACAAACAATAACAGCACTTGGACTTTTTCCAGATTTGTAATATCAGTCTTCTAAGGACTTTTTACATATTTTGTGCCTGATGAAGATAGAAGTTCTTTCCATCCTGCAGACTGAGAAAAAAAAAAAATTAAGGAAAACCTCTCTTTACTCATTGTAAGAATACAATCTAGCCCTTTCTTCATAAAATAGAATACTTTGGATTTGCTGAGTGTTACTTCTCAGACAGCTCATCAAAGAACTCCTCTCAGAAATGCAATGAGTAATATGGCTAACAAGGGGCAAACACTCTCTGTCTTTTTGCCTTCTCCCACTGAACAGAAGTGTGAGTGCAGGGTTACTATGCATTTAGATCCACCTTTTATTTAGAATGCAGCATGATGAGATTTTTGATTGCCCTTACTTTCGAAAGAAAACTAATTTGTAGTTTGGAAACCTCCTCTTCCCCATCTGCCATTCCTTCTTGCACCAGCACATGGAGTTCAGTTTCCTACTTCCCTGTTCAGGTGCCTCAAAGTACAAACTGCATTATCTGAGGACTTGCTCATTCCAAAAATTTGCAGTAAGGTAGATAGGTAAATATAAATAAAAGGACAACAACCCCATTCCACAACAGATCGTATTGGAATAGAAAATTTGACAATCTACGAAGTGAAACTTTTCATACAATATTTGCTTTCCTCTAAAATTTTTACTTTTCTGTTAAAAAACTTTTAATTTATTTGATGACATGCATTTTGACAAAAGTGAAATTTTCCTCTGTTTTTTGAATGTAATTTGTAACATTTAATGGGACAAGCCTAACCATTCCTACTCCACCTCACATGTATATACCTATGTACTATATTGCACTTTCTTAAATATTAACCATGTTTCTCTCAGTGGGATCTCAGAGCTTTTCCATCAGTTGCGTGCTGTGTAATAATTGTAAGTCTTGAAAGTTAGAAGTTTGCTTCTTCAGATTATGATTTGCCAGTATGGATAGATATGAAGATTAAATGCAGTATTACATCTGAGGACTTCAGACTCTTTGCAGACCTGTAACAAAGTTGCAGTTATACCTTTTGCATGCATACAAGTACTTGAAGTCATCTCACAATGACATCACAGTGGCACAGGAGTACTGATGTATATAAACTGAAGGTCAAATGGAGATGGAAAGAACAGGTTGTAGTAAACAATTCATCTGAAAACAAGAAGAATGTTTTAAATCATTCTTCTTTGCTATAGGAATGCTCACATATGATAAATTATACAAAGTAATTAGTCTGAAAGTGGTTCAAAATAACTACTTGTCATGGTCTTATATTCCTAAATTGTAGAATTCATTGATGAAGTATGCTGCATATTTTCTTTTGAGTCTTAATTCTGACTGTTAGATCATCTTTATCAGTCACTTATCAGAATGGTTTTAATCCATAGAATGAGGCACTGAAGACAGTAAGATAGGGTAGCTCAAGATAAAGATATGAGATCACAAACCCAAATCTCCTAGGAAATGATTTGTCATCTTTGTCATGAAAGGCTCAAGAAGAAATAAAATGTAAGCGCAAACTATATTTCTAATGCTGAAATGGTTTATCATGTTGTACTTCTAACTTGCCCTCAAGGACATCGAAGTCAGATATGGTGATCTCTGTGTTAGTGAAGGTTTGGTTTAGCAATGTCACAGCTCATCTGAGCAAAGAATAAGCTGGAAGGAGTTGCAGAATACTACAGTATGGATCTTATTGTCAGAAACCTATTATTTCTATTTTTGAAACCTATCTGTCTGTCTTAAGTTTTTTACTTCTGTCATCTCTAGGCAATCCCAAAGTGTTTACCCAAAGCTGTGCATTTGTTGCTGGTATAGCAACAAAATGCATAAAATTCCTGGTAAAAGACTGACCTATTATTCTGTTCTTTTAATAGGCCACCTGCATTAATTTAGAGTTTGCGTGGCAGTAGCTTCTGCACCACATTCAGTGCTGAAATTCAGGACAACAGAGTTTGATCAAATAACTGTTTAAGCCTTTTATGTATTCAGTATTTGCTTCTGTCTTGGGACTATAGATAGTTTAAGAGCATTTAGAACTTGCAGCTGCAAAAGTCGATGAACTAGAAAGTTTAACATGGCATGAGAGTTTAGTCCTAAAAGTACTGATCAAGTAGTTTTGTGTGTGTGTGTGTTCATCTGTCTGTCTTCTGTCTGGGGATATTTCCTCCCCTGGATATTCAAGGATTCCTAGTTTTGATTAAGTGTGTAGGTAGTGGACTAAAAGTAAATAAGGAAGCAAATAAATAAATAAATATAAAATAAAACAAAAATCTTATTTGAAGGCAGTGGTGATCAGGGTTCTCAGTGACACAAATTAGGAATTTCATTAGATTTCAATAATCATAAAATCCAATGTCTAGGATACATGTTAGGACCGTGTAACCATCCTATCTGTTAGGATATAAAAGTGCCCTTTGAAGTGAGACATGATGTTATTTTAAGAGAGCAAACTTAACTTGCCTAGGGACAGTCACAGGAGCATCTTTCCATCAGGTGTCATAAAGCTAGAGCTTAGTAAACTACATAATAATAATGAGAATATTTGTTTGAAAGCTGATCCTGAAGTAAACTTAAAACAGATATCAAGGAAACTTAGAATACCAGCTGTGGCTTTCTCAGTAGTGAAAATTGGCAGTGACCTTTGGAGAACATCACTGAAGCTAGTGGAAGCCTATGGTTGGAATTAGGGTTTAATAAAGTGGAAGCTGTGAACTGACAGCAACAGCGCCATGGGAAAGCAGATTACAGAAGGAAATTCTTCATTAGAAATTGATGAATAATGTCCCAGATGGGCTTACCTTTAGTGATTAGAAGTTTTTTACACTAAAAATAAATTTTTAAGAAGTGGACTTAGAGTTAGAACATTGGTGTGCCATTTGATTGTCATTTTGTCTAGGAATACGGTAAGGATTATGACTTAGATGAACTGAAGCTATGGAAACACAGTGAAAACATACTGTGAAACACAGTGAAAACATACAAGCTACATTTAAGACCATGATTGTTGGATTTTTCAAAGATAAAATGAGGAACAGAATTCTCTAGGGTATTACTGAGTTCAGCCTAAAGCAAGAATTAAGATTAGGGCTTTATAAACTAGGATCTACAAAAGGTCAAGAACAACAAATTTCAGACAAGGCCAAAAATGAGTTCAGAATAGTGGGGATTTCAGTGAAAATTTAGCAGTGCCACTAAACTTATTTAAGGTTGAATAAACTAGAAGTTGTGGCTGTGCAATAAGAAGGTCATAGAAAAACAGATAACGAAAAAATATTGAGACATCTGGCATTGAGCATCTTGGTAATAAAGTGATAAAATTCCTTGGACTGACAGTGAATGCTCAGCGGTGAAGCAAAACCACTGAAAAGAAGAAAGCATCTAAGTGTGTCTAGAGTCTTGTGGAAATTTAGAGTTAGGGTTCAGTTGGGGTTTAAGTTTATTAAATTAGAAAATCAAGACATGAGAATAAGAAGGACTTTGAAAAGATTACCCTAGTGAAAATAGGATTTTAGTTTTTAGGGTTCTCAGTGACAAAAGGAAGGAAAATGGTATAAGGCACTTCTGAGCCTGAGGGAAGCCCGGGTTTAGTGAGAGACTGCAAGTCTGCAACTAAGATGAGAGTTTAGACTATCAATGCCATAAGAAAGAGTATGATTCCTAGAGCAACCAAAACATGCCGACAGAAGGCTGACCCTAGAAAAAAGTTAGGACAGGTTTAGGAGTAGCATTGTAAGGGTACCCCAGAATTGTGGAAAGTTGTCATGAGGTTTCTAAGGAATAAATGAGAAATGACAATCTGAGGAACACTGCGTGCTGAACCAAGGGTAAAGTATGAACCAAGGGTAAAGGCTAGGCAAGATGTGGATTATTGCATGCAAAATGACTGAGGTAAGGGAGAGCTTGCAGTTAAATGTAATATGATGTGAATGAGAAATTTGGGACACTTGTGAATATGCTGAAGGAAAACTTCAGAGTAAGCCATTTGGTTTTTCAGTGAGAAACTGATGAAAGGTTCAAAACAGATCACCACTAAGGTAGACAGAAAAATATTCTTAAGACAGTGCCCAGAACATTTTTAGGGGAAACAATTATTTATGGTGTGTACTTCTTAACTCAGATTCTAGATGGGACACTTTGGGGTGATGTCCTAGATATGTCATTCATGAATGACGGAACTGGTAGTGGAAATTATGATCAGTGGCAGCTTTGGCTGTAGTGAACATGAAACAATGGATTTCAAGATCCTAACAGGAGTGAGGAAGGCAAGTAGAAGAGTAGATATCCTTGGACTCCAGGAGAACAAGTTTTAGCTCTTCAGGAAACTGTGGTACAGCTCTGAAGGGCAAAGGATCTCAATTCTTTAGGACAGCATCCTCCAAGTTCAAGATAGGCCCATGCTAACATTCAGGACAATACCTGAACATATCAGGAGACTGGTGTGGCTAAACAGGGAACTTATGACTGAGCTGCAATGCAAAAAGATGTATACAGAAGGTAGAAGTGAGGACAGACTATAATTCAAGTTTATAGAAACATTTCCTGGCCATGCAGAGATATTCTTATGAAAGCAAAACCTCAGCTATAGCTGAAACTGTCAAGGGACATGAAATGCAGCATGAAGAGCTTCTACCCCTGAACTAACAGTAAAAGAACAAACAAAGGAAAATGTGCTCTTGCGGCTGAGTGGAGCAGATGATTTACTGACAGGAGAGGTATATAAAGCTTTCTTTGTCTCATACTTCACTAGCAAGGCCACTCTGAAGTTCTTGCACCTAGAAAGAAGGTTCAAGAAGTCAAGGATCTACCAGCAATGGAGGAGAATTGAGTCAGGGATGTCTTGATAAACCTTGCCCCATACAAGTCTAGACCCAATGGGATGCATCTGCAGATGCTAAAAGAACTGACTGATGTCATTGTGAGGCTGCTCTTGACCATCTTTGAAAAGCTGACAAAATCTATTATGACTGGAGAAAGGGAAATTTAGCAACTATCTTCAAAATTTGCAAGAAGGACAATCCAGGGAACTACAGGCTGGACAGTCTCACTCTTGTGCCTGGGAAAATGGTAGAACAAGAAGCCATTTCTGGATGCATGAAACAAAAGTGGGTGACTGGAAATAGCCAGCATGAATTTACCAGGAATAAGTCATGTAAGTGGATGAGAGGGAAGCAGTTTTCTACTTTGCAGGATGTCTACCTTGACTTTAGCAAGTGTTTTGACCCAGTCCCCTGTAGGATTCCTGTAATCAGGATGGCATGTTAAAATCTACGTGGTTGGCCTACCATCTAGGTGAAAAACTGGCTAAATGATCAGGAATGAAGTATAGTGCTTAATATGTCATACTCTACATGAGGCTGGTTAAAAGCAGAGCTCTTCAGGTGTCTTCTGGAACCTGTTCTGTTTAGCATGTTTATCAGTGGCCTAGATGGCAAGATAAAATACACCTTCACCAAGTTTTGAATGACAGAGGGATGGGGGTACAGTCAATACTGTCAAGAGCAGAACTACACAGGTGGGAGGACTAGACTGACAGGAGTCTCCTGAAATTCAGCATGGACAAATACAAAGTCCTGCATCACATCTGCAATAGCACACACTGTCTGCCCTGGCAGCAGGTCTGCAGAGAATGTTCTGCGGGTCCTAAAATCATTTTCATAGAATCATTTTCATTTCAGTCAGAAAAGACCTTTAAGGTCGAGTCCAACCATAAACCTAACACTACCAAGTCCACTAAACCATGTCTCTAAGTGCCACATCTACATGTCCTGATGAGTAAGTCAGCTAAACTGAGCCTGCAGTGAACCTTGGCAGTGATGAAGGCAAACAGCACCCTGGGCTACCTCAAGAGGAACATATTCAGCAGATCAAGGAAAATGATTATTCCCCTTCAGTTGGCACTTTGGTTATATTACAACTGGAATATGATGTGCAATCAAGTGGAGGCTACCAAAATGGTGGGATTGGAACTTATGTCCTGTGGGAAGATGCTGTGGGACTAGGGCTAGTTCATCTAGAAGTCATGGCTTCAGTGGCACCTGACAGCAACCCTGTCACTGATGGGAGGGGATCAAGGGATGCACTTAGGCTCTTCACACTGATGTGTGGCAGGAGGGCAAGAGGCTGTGGGCAGAAGCTGAAACACGGAAGGCTCAGGCTGGATATAAGGAAAAAACACTCATGATGAGGATAATTAAGCAGTGGAATGGGCAGCCCCAAGAGACTGGAATCTCTACCCCTGCAGGTTTCCAGACCTGACTGGACAAAGCTCTGAGCAACCTGTCCTGAATGCACTGTTGGCCCTGCTTTGGGTGGGAGGCTGGATAGAGACCTCCCATGGTCTACTCCAGCCTGTATGACCCAGTGGTTCTAGGTGTTTCACGAGGTGTCAGTGAGCACAGTCTGAGGCTTTTGTTACATTTTAGTAAATGAGAAACTACTGAGAAAACAAATGCAGCAGTTGAAAGTAGACTTCAAATTAGGTTTAAGATGGTAGTAATTGAATTCCTGTCTGGGCCTGTAATTCATATGATTGAACTTTGTGTGAGCCTAGGTTAAAGACTGGAAAACGAGAAGCTCTGGAGTGATGGTAAGTGTGTCATTGGTCATTAAATTTCTTAGTGAAAAAATTAAGACTGTCACTGCTCTGAATAAATAGATCTAGTCAAGCATTTGCCTAGTGCTAGATTTTGGGGATGTGTATTCTGCAGTGTGATAGTATCAGCACAATTAAACTGCATGCCACAAAATAATTTTTGAACAGGAACCATTTGGTTTCTCAGTGTGAAAGTTAAGAGTGATGTTCCACATAATACCAATGAACCTGATTTAATGTTTGGGTTATGGCTGGGATTTAGTAGACTCTCTAGAGTAAAAATGACAATTTAAACCAGAGCCCAAAAGGAAACAGCACAATAGCCAACAGTATTTTCATGGTTGAAGCAAGAGAATTTATTCCCTGTTACTACTATGCATTGTGTAAAGTCACAGCTCTCCTTTACTGTAGTAGAAGACATGACTGTCACTGAGAGTGTCAACCCACTTCAGTTGTCCAAAGGTGTCTATCTTCACCTACAATACTCTGTGTTCTGCTTCTTGGCCTCCAGCTGTCTCTCCAGAGGGGCAAAGATTTTCTCTCAAATCTTGGTTGTAGGTTGTATCTGCCAGTGAACAGTAGTTGTGATCATAGGTTTAGAGCTGGCTTTGCATTTAGGGCTCAATAAAACAGACCATGTGGAACAACAATAAGAGTGCTATAGGCCTCATTACAGAAGGTATTAAGAAAGTTAGCTATTAAGGCTCTAAAGGATACTGTGAGTTGGGCTTCTGTCAGATTTTGCTACACATCTGCTAATCTAGTGCTAAGATTTCATAAGTTTGAAGATAATGGATTCTGAGTCCCACTAACAATCAAATCCCAAAGTGGGTTTAGAACAGCAGTGATTAATTTTCAAGTTTGGCTGTTATACAACCCAGGAATTTATTCAGGATAAGGATAGAGTCTGTGGTAGGGTTTAGATAAAACACTGAATTACAGTAATTTTGGGGCCTGCTGCCATAACTTGATAAATCATGATGGTTTATTTCCCTGTGGATATTTCTGGTCATGTGCTGGTAACATTGTTCAAAGGTGTAAGACAGAGAGAGGGTTGGACTGAAAATTATTTGCATCGGTAGAGGCTGAACAGAGAGGGAATCTCCATTTGTTTTTCACTCCAGATTTGCCTGTATTTCCCTCCTTCTCTCACCATTCCTTTTCCTGCTGGCAGCTGAATCGCACAAGGCTATAAGCAGAGGAGGAGAAAGACATATGCTTCTTTCGTCAAGGTGGCAGTAAGGGACTGTCTGGAGAGAATTGGGATGCCTAATTTTGACTTAAAGATATGGAGGGTGTTCTACATTAGCTTTAAGCCTAGTCTGGGAACAGGATTTTGTTTGTTCCAGTACTTATCAATAAGTAGGTTTATTAATGGATCTAACAAAGGCCATAGAGCTCAATCAAGTCTGGTGTCACATAGGTATGATTAGTACAGAGGCAGAGACAAAAAGGAGTATATTGGATATAGTCATGGCAAGGATTTTTAAAATTTGCTGAGATGCAGCAAGGCCGAGATACCCAGCCATCCAATGCTAGAGCTGTTAGGAAGCTTAGGACTCAGGTTAGCAGGGGACAATGAGCTAGCGACACTGCCAGTCAAGAAAGGACAGGTGGATTCAGATTAGAGTTGAACTTGACCAGTCTTGTGCTGTTGAGGTTGGGGTTAAGATATGAGTTTAGTCTAGCAGTAGTCAGTGAACTGAATTTATTGCCTCATCCAACTTATCTTATTGAGTTATGGTTAGGGCTGTATTCATGATTGGTCTCCTGCATAAACTCAGGGGCTGCCTAGTATCATTGAGTTTAAACTGATGGCAGAACAAGTATCAGTAAAATTTAGTGTGCTATGCTTACTAACAGGGCTGGCAGAGGGAGCAGGGATTGTGCAAAGGTCAGAACTCAGAACTCAAGGAACAAAGGTAGGTTTATTGCTGTGTACTCAGGTGTCAGTCAAACTAGATAGGGTTCTTGCTTTTACATGCTATATGATTAATATTTTTTGTGGGTGAGTAAATATTACTGGACTAGGGAGAGCTGATGAGCTGGGTTTGGGAGATGGCAGGTTTACTGGCAAACACCAGGTTTCATTGTGGCGTGACATTCCTAGGTTCAACTTTGTTTTTATGTACTAAGCTCATGGGAGCAATGGAGAAGATGTTGCTGTCATGTGCAGTGCATGCTGCTGCTGTAGCATTTTTTTCTGGTGAAAAAATATAGTGAGGATGAGAAGGAAAGGAACAGGCCTTGTGTCACTGCTCATAATCACAGGAAGACATTTGCATAGCGGTGGCCCAAGAATTAGTCACTGTATGCAAGACAGGAATGTCTGTTGGTGTTTTCCTTGATGCTGATTCTGCTGATCACCTTCAGTGAGGAAAGTGCTAAAAAGAATTATTATCTTTGTAACACCAACCAGATTGCCTGATCATCATTTTAGTGCAATATGCATAACAATTTTCTAGTCTCTGTCAGAGGAGAAGTTTTACTTACTGCTCTTAATGATGTGACAAGACACTCCCACCAGTGGCAAAGGTGTAGTTAGAGCACACTAAAAGCATGTCCATCAAGGAGCTAATAAAAAGCACCCAACTGCTCTGGTAGGAAGAACAAGCACAGGAGGAGGAAGCATCATTGCCCAAAATGCTTTTCAGGAACATTCTAAATGGACACTTAATAAAAACTCTCTCTGTTGAACTCCTAACTGCAAATCTTCAGTAAGAGAACATCAGGATGAGGCAATGATACAACTTTTTCAACAGAAGTTGTGTATTCTTTAGCAGGAAAAGTTGGCATAGTGAAGGAGTGACACAGCAGAAACAAACCAGCATATTGCCTAAGTAGCACTGTGAATTATACTGTAAAACAACTGTCTGCTCATACACTCTTCTATGCACTCTCCTAAGCCATACCCCTAGTACCACATTGCTACCCTCAGGTGTGAAAATTCACAGTGACGATGAACAGGCTATTCTTCCCCAAAACCTCTGGGTAGATGTTGCATTCCCTTGTGGTGTCCTGAAAGATGGGGGCTGCTTATCTGAGTAGCAAGGGTTCACTAGACATACTCTAGGCCTGCTAGATGGGATTTTAATAAAATGTTTGTTGTAGGCGACAAAAGAAGCTCTGGTGTAAGAACTATTGAAGTGAAAGATACACCATATTTTCATTTGATAGATGCCAGTTAAACATTTGTCCCTTAAATAAAGAAAAATAGTTCAGAAAAAGTTATTGAGAAAGAAAAAAAACAATCTCTGTAAGACTTTATGGAAACTTATGTAAGATTAACTCCAAAAGGGTTAGTTATAATTAAGATAATCTGGTTTATAAACAAAATTAATATAAAACACCTTTTTTCAGGAGATACTACCTTCAGACTTATTCAAAGTGATTGGAAGGAAAACCAGCCGTGAGATACTATTGCTCTAAAAAAACCAACTATTTTTCAGAAGTAATTCAAAATTGCTGTCATGAAATCAGAAAGAGATGCAGGAAAACCAATTAGCCAAATAACAACAGGACCAGAAAAGAATAATATGAACACCTTGTAGGTGAAATAGATGTTTTGATGTCTTCCTTGTACTCAGCATAGTCCCCAAGAAAGCAAACTGGTAAATACATGCATTCTACTTGGTAGAAACCTAGCCAGATGGCTTTCTCTTACCACTGCAGAGATTAAACTCTGTAGTTGCACATTTCCAATGCTCATAAGGAAAACAAAAAGACAAAAAACCTCTTTGGAAACCTGATTATGATTAGTGGAGCCATGTGATAAATTGTGCATGCATTTTTTAAGATTGCTTAAGAGAAGGAGATAAGCAGAGAGATTATGGAACATCTCAGTAAACATGAAATCACAAATTCTCAGTAGAAACATTTAGATCAAAAAAATGAAAACAAAATGAGAACAAAACAACCCCTTCAGACTCTAGGACTTTGCTTGGATCTTTGCTAGTATAGCACACTGGCAATAAGTCAAACTTTTCCAGAAATGATAAATTCACCATATGTTATAGATACTCTGTTTTTTCTTTCATAGTTTAAGCAAGGGCTTGCTGATTTCACTGATGCAGAAGAAAATAGGCTGTGCTAAGAGTAACATAATTTGTGTGATTGTACTAGTGGCAAAGCAAAGGCATTGTGCAGAAGCTTGAAGTTACGGCACCTTTTGTATTGCAGAGATATGCCTGAAAGGAAAAGAATAGCAGCTAGTACATTCATGCAATTAGCTCTTGCACATTTGATGGACTCCAGAGGATGAGACCACATTGCTTTCTTTGGCTAAGTGAATGGGTAAGCAAAAGACATAATTTCTTAAGATCTATACCAGAATAGTTAAAATAATTAAAAATAACTTCAAAGACTTCAATCTTCTTGGTGGAACAGTTGTTTTTAACAGTTGTGTCATAAAATAATTTTAAAGATAAGGTTCTAGTCCATTCTCCAGCTCAAAGGAGGTCAGTGAGATGTTTTCCATTCCTTGGAGATTTTCATCCAGTGAATCTAGAAGATAGCTAATGATGGAGATTCTACAATCATCACTTGCAGTGTCTTCCAGTGCTGTTCTGTCTTTACTGTAAGGCAACTTTCTCTGTCTCCCTAGAGTTATTCTTGATTTTAACAACTTGGATGAGAAAAATAGTAGCCCTTTTCTGTTCTTTTTTTCACCCTGTTCTTTAAACCTTCATCGTGGGTCAATATACATATATATATATATAATGTATATATGCATGCATATGTGTGTGTGCAAATATATAGCTATGAATTTACCTACCTATGTAGCCATAGAAAGTTTCACATCTTTTTTTTTTTTTTAAAGCAGAGAACCAAGAACTGGTCATAGAAGTCTAACTGAGGCCTTACAACTGCTTAGGATTATTTGACATCTGTTGTGAGTTTATTATGCATGGCTTATCCTTGGATGTTGTTAAGAAGGGAAGGGACCTCCTAAATAGCATTTCAGTGCTACATGTAAAGTTACCACAAAATTTCTTCTACTTAGCAATAAACACTTGATGTTCTGTTGCAGTCCTTTATAATGGCCACAGCTATTTTGGCAATAGTAGTACCTGAAGCATTGTGGTTTAAGAAAGAATCACTTAAAGAAAGAAACTTCAGCTAACGAAAAGACTCAGATGTGAAGTCTTGAGGAATAGAATTGTATTATGAGCATAGAAGGAACTTATCATGGGCAAGCTTCCACATTTTATTACTTGAAAATACCTACGTTATTAAGGCATGTGTGCATCAATGCCAAATGTTCTTTGACCTGTGTTCACTAAAAGAGAGTTGTGATCTGTAATTCATTTCACCAAGCACCCTCTATCTCAGCACAAAAACTTTCGGGGGGCGTGGGGGGGGGTGAGGGTGTGTGTGTGCATGTGTGCGTGTGCATTGTATGTAAGACAGTGCATATGCTCAGTTTAGGCACATTCAAATGGTACAGGAGTGGAAGTTCTTTTTGAGCTGGAAAAATTTAAGAGCTCAAGTTTTGCTTTGGGGAAGATACAGAGCGAGACAAAGAAAAGGCAAAAGTTATACCCCATTTATTTTCATTAGACTAAGATCAGGGAAAGTAGAAATAGATGAAAAGCTGCTTACAGAGATTGATGAAACATTATTCTAACAGTAAAAATACCCTACAAGCACTAAGCATGTAGTAAGCAACTGTTTTTTAGGAGGCAATGGAAATTGATTCTCATCAAAAAAGGAGGAAATTTTCCAGAATTTTTGGATTTCAGTTCAGTGAAAGTGATAGCTTAAACTGGCTGCTGTGACTTCAGGAAGCCTGGGCAAATGGCCAGTAAACATACAAAGGTGGCCTGTGTAATGACTTTCCCTGTAACTTACAAGGTCAGTGTTATACAGTTCACTGTGGGTGCATGACAACTGCATTGTCTTCAGGGCACGCTGGATGGGTGGCACGGGAAGGACATGCTTCCTCTGCACAGTCTCATGGAGGCCAGTGCATCCAGGATGTGTCAGACTAGCCTTAATGTGAAGGTTGCATGTGCCCATGCACTGCATGTTTATACAGATGGATGCAGCACATCCAGGCTGATCACATCCACTGGACATGCTCTGCACAGCACTTCCACTCTTGTTTTCATCTGGGATATCCTCAGTGGAAATTTCAGAAGCTTTTGCAGGACAGGCTCATCTGTGAGAAAGAGAGGGAAAGAACATCCTCAGGAGGTGCTCCGGCATGTTTTATGGAAGACAGAGTTAATTGCTATGGGGGTTAGAGCAGCAGAGAAATGATGAGTTCACTAACAAGGCCCTGGCCTGAGTCCTGGCATCGCCATCCTGAGGCAAGAATGAGATGTTCTTAGAAACACATGCATAACAGTCTTGGGGAAGGCGAACAGCCTTTTTAGTTTAGGGACATAAAATTTTGAAATCTGAACATTTTTTGAACCCCAATTTATTTTTAGGTTTCCTGATTTTCTATGTTGAATTGATATCCACTGCGTTTTAACACTGCCTGATTCATGTTGAACTTTGAAATGATACCCTGGATGAAAACCTTCTAGAGGTAATTGTAAGTGGTTTTAGTTATCTAACCCTTCATTGATGGCTTTAATACAAAAAAAATGTAACATGCTAGTATTTATATTCAAACCATGAAGTACATGTCTTTCTGATGCAAGACACAAGGTGATCATAGTCTCCATGTACAAAAAGTTTACATCATTCTTTCCTAGTGTGATCTTTAAGCTTCTGATGATAGCTTTCATAAAGTATGATATGTTTCATAAAGTATGAGATATTTCTGTGAGATTGTTAAGGCTTACCCCTGTCAGAGGCTGATGGAGTTAATGTCTCCAACATTGTGGTGGGGCAAGTTCTCCATAATGGCTCACTCTGCATAACAAGGAACCTGCGTAGCAAGGAACCAAACTGCAGGTGAGATGTTGGTCAGGAACAGGATGCGGAAGCCGTGCTGTCAGGAGGGTGTGCAGTTCCCCGTTCTGACAGGCTGAGCGGGTCAGCTCACCGTCTATGGCCAAGGGTCAAAGAATGGTCATACCTACAGGGACAGAGAAATTAATCCCCAAACAACCCCCAAGCTTGCTGACCCATCTCCCAGAGATTCTGGAAGAACAAAATGTGTGTGACACCTAATTAGCCCAATGAGTTCGAGTGCCCACCCGAAGGAGTGGCAAGGAGATAATAAAAGGACACAAACTGAAGCCCCATGTGCGCCCTCCAGAACAGGACCCTTAAGCTGTCTGGACCAATGCTGGACCCAGGGCCGGTGAAAACTTTCTGTTTTCTCTCTCTGTCTCTCACTTTCTTTTTTTCCCATAATTCCTACATCTCATCCCTTTAGACATAAACTACTGACCAAGTCTGGGACTGAGAGCAGATCCAGCCACCACTAGGCTCCTCTCTGAGAGGGAGTCTAGAAAGCAAGGGGGTCCACTCTGAACCTTGTGACTCAGTGGGAGGGTTCTCCTTATTTTCTTCCCTGAACTGATCCTCAAATAAGCAAGGCTCATAGTATATGTTTGGTGGTGTACGGTTAGCACGTTACACAGTTACTGACGTAGTTTCATGCCAATTCTTGTTGTGAACGAATAAAAGTTGAGTTTTGTGAGTTAAATGATCCCTGGTGTTGTTTCACCTTAGTCCTGGTGTTGTTTCACCTCAGTCCTGACCTGGGAATCAGCAAACCTGAGTCGTCATCCTGAGAAATTGGGATATGACAACCCCTACTGTGAATTTTCTTTTAACTCCCACTGTAATTAAAAGCATTCAAATTGTGTACACTCAGTTATGTTTTAACTATATTTACACTGCTCCAGTTAACTCATATAATGCAATGAAAGAATGTCAACCACCTCTCAGAATTTTATTGAGCTGATAATGTAGCTGGATTCTGCTGGTAATTGTAAAAGTATAAGGCGCATATTCAATACACATCGATGTAGATGTTGACATAGAATTTGGCTGAAAGATCATTGTAGAATGATTTAAAATCTTCTAACTAAAATAATATGAAGAACAGAAGTTCTCTAAATACTGCTATCTTAAGCACGTAGTAACATATGATTATAATGTATTAGCTGGTGGTGAGTCTTCAGCAGGCTTTATTTCATTGAAATAAATTTCAAACCCTCCTTAAATTCTCCATTTTTTTTACTTATTTCTTTTATCTAATGTGGCCCTACTGTATACTTAAGGTGACATAAATTTAGCCTCAAGGATGAAAACCAGTTTTCCTCAGTAATAATATATAGTTTTGTACAAAGGACTGGAAAATTCAGTCTTCATTTTCTGAACCTCCAGCCTAAACAAAAGGAGGTTCTTGTTTGTGACAGCCTGGTTCAGGTTAACCTGGATTATCTTGCATAGGAGCCGACTACGAGCATTCAAAATGTATGTTACAGTGATTCACATGAAGGGAGGTAAGATCCAGCTAAAGGATAAAATAAATTTTAAATCCTTATCGCTTTTTCTGAAGTTATCATGTGATGCTCTAAGTGCTGAGTTTTATTTTTGTAGTTCCTTTCTTCTTGAAAATTCCAGAGATTTTTACAAGCATAAAGGACTTAAGTGTATGTGCTATGCACAGTACAGCACAGCAATCTCTTTGGACTTCTATGAAATACAGCAGCTGCTTCACAGTGCAGTATTTCTTGAAAAGTGTTTTGCCAAAGAGCTCTTTGTAACGCAAGCTGTAATATACATGTCGTATAGAAGATAGGAACATTGCTTGAGCCCCGTATGTTGATACCTTAGTTATTAATTAGGCCTTTAGATATATCTAAGTATATATAGTCATAGGGGTATGACCAGCATCACCTCTGCAGAAGCAGGCAGAAGCTTTTCAGATTTTTTTCAGCATCTTTAATAAGATGCCCAGAAAATGAGATATCTGGATTCTGTGTGAAACTAAATTTGAGAAAATTGTACTTTATAAAACTCACTTTATTAATACAGCCTGTGGATTATGCTAGGCAAGTGACACTGCTACATCTGCTGCTGGAGTGGTGACATTGTAGAGAGGGATGAGACAGAGCAGAATTTGGGGAATGTTAAACCTGTGATACAACACAAGTCGTGAGCTCTGGTGTGGCTTTTACAGCCCTGGGTAAACCCTGATGGCAGGGCTGCAGAGTACTTCCTGGCCCGCACCCTGAAATGTTTGTTTTACTTATCTGTCAGTGAGAATAGGTGCGCAGCCCGACACTGAAGAGTGAACATCAGTTTATTTTTATTTTTTCTGTTTTAACAGACATCCGATCTGTCCCTGGGAACCAGAGACTCAAAGTGAGCTAAAGTCCCCCCAGGTATGTTGATCACCAAGGACGCCTTAGGAAAGTGGAGAGGCTGAGCTGCCCAAAGTTGAGCTCTGCATTTCCTTATCTGACTCCAGGGGCAGTATCTGGACTTCAGCCCAACACCAGCACACTGGAGAAGCCCTGCTTTGGCTCTGGAAAGCTGCTGTGTGGGGAGGAAGGATGGAGTTCATGGGATCCAGTTTCAGATCTGGCTGCAGACAGTGCCTTGTTTAGATAATGTGTATGCCTGAAGGGCTTCAACAGCGGAGCCCGTGGGAGCCCAGATTAGCACCTGGCCATCAGGGTAAACCAGCTCCCTGCAGCCAAGTGAGGAGATGGAGATGTAAAAATGGAGGCTGTTTTCCATTTGTGTGTAACAGTGGCTGGGTGAAATGCATTACCAGGGACCAACACTCCATCTTCTCTCTGCAAAATGGAGAGCTACTATTTAATACCAGCACTTTTCAGATAGGTCTCAGTTTTGCATTTAGTGTTATGTAACAGAGGAAATATTATTTGATAACAACTGGAGACAGAATAAGATAAGAACTGTTAGTTAAGCTAATTTAGTTTTGGCTAGAGTAAATAGGATTTATCACATCAGAAAACACTGGAGGTGAGAGGCTGAGATGAATTAAAGTATTCCACAGGCAAACAGTGTGAAATAGTAGCTTGAAAACAGAACAGAAACATAGAACTATAGAACCAGAGAGTATCCTGAGCTGGAAGGGACCCATGAGGACCATCAAGTCCAGCTCTTGACTGCACACAGGGCAGCCCCAAAGATAAACCACATATCTAAAAGCATTGTCCAAACACTTCTTGAACACCAACAGGTTTGAGGCTGTGACTGCTTCCCTGGCAAGTTTGTTCCAGTGCTTGACCACCCTCTCAGTTAAGAACTTTTTCCTAATAGCTGATCTGAACTTGGCCTAACACAGCTTAAAGTTATTGCCTCACATCCTATCACCAGACTCCAGAGAGAAGAGATCAGCACCTCCCTCTCTGTTTCCTCCCTCTCTGCTTCCCCTCATGAGGAAGTTGTAGACAGCAATGAGGTTGCCCCTCAGCCTCCTCTTCTCTAAGCTGAACAAATGTATCCTCAACTGCTCCTCATAAGTCATCACCTCTAGTCCTTTCACCATCTTTGTTGCTTGGGACACATTCTTATATTTCTATATCCTTCTTATATTGTGGAGCCCAAAGCTGTACACAGTACTTGAGGTGAGGCTTCTCTAATGCTGAGTATAATGGGACAACCACTTCTTTTGACTGGTTAGCTATATTGTACTTAATGCATGCCAGGATATGGTTGGCCCTTTTGGCCACCAGGACATACTGTTGACATATTGAGCTTACCATCAACCAAACCCCCCAGATCCCTTTCTGCAGGGCTGCACTCCAGCCTCTCATCCCTCAGTCTATACAACACCCAGGATAACACCATCCCAGCTGCAAAATCTGGAATTTGTCCTTGTTAAATTTCATACAATTGGTGACTGCCCAGTGCTCTAATCTTTTAAGATGTCTCTGTAAGACCTCTCTGCCCTCAAGGCAATCAATAGCTCCTCCTAATTTAATATCATCAGCAAACTGACTTACTGTGCACTCAACACCTGTGTCCAGGTCATTGATGAAAACATTGTAGAGAACTGACCTTAAAATTGAGCCCTGGGGAACAGACTAGTGCCTAGTAGCCAGCCAGATGTTACCCCATTTACTACAACTCTTTGAGCCTGACCCTTCAGCTGATCAAGAAGGTAGAATACTTATGTTTGGAAGGGATCCCTGAAGTTCATTTAGCCTTTGTGCTCAAGTCAAATCTAACTTAAGGCATGTTCGGATTGCTCAGGAACTTGTACTGTCAAATATCTCTGAGGAAATTCCACAGTCTCTTTGGACACCTCTTGCAGGTCATATGTAGCTACCTTACGTAACTTGAGATATCTTATATTATTCATTAAGATAATAAAAGATGGGCATGGCATCCCGGCTGTGTATCTTGCCCTTTATTTTATATTCACAGAGTTTCTCACTTGCAAGTACTCAAAATACTCTTGAAACTTACCTGTGGAACTTAGATATCTTATGCAAAATTTTGTCCCAATAAGTAATTTGTCTCCTGGTGTTCATTTAGGGTAATCCATACTTTTATTTTTGAAAAATTATCTGTTTATTTTTACTTTTAAAATTTTCATTCTTTATTCACATAATCATCTCTTTCATACATTTTATACTATAGTAGTACAAAAATATGTGATGTCCTATCTGTATTGCTGTATTCTTTAGCACATTTACTGCATGATTAAGTGCTTATGTAAAACTGTTTTTTATTTTTTTTTTACTGGGCTTAAAACATTGTTCTCCTGAGTCAGGTTCCCTGAACTATCATGGCTGTACAGAGATGTCTAGGGAGAAAGACTGGACAGGCAAAGGAAGACTCACAAAGTCTGGTTTTCTTCTGGTTTATTTTCATTTGCTTTCCGTGAACCTTTGGCTTCTCCACACTTCGCCTTTAACCATAACAGTTAAGTTCCTATCCTAGCTGCACAGGGAATGCATATTAAAATTTCATTTAAGTGAGGTTTAAATGTACTGTGGGACCTTGTGTAGGCTTGTTACCCCAGACTGAGTCTTCTCCTGTAAACGGGTTTATCTGAATTGCTTTTCTCACCCCAGACAAGTCTTTGCATCTCAAACCCAGTATGTCTTGTATTGGCACAAGGGTGTTGCTCTGATTCATTGCCATAAAGGACTTGCTGACTGATGACTCCTGATGGAGTAAAAATTGAAGACCACTGGCAAATCCCATGTTTCTGCAGCCAAGATGTCTAATCTGAGATGTAATGGACTGCCTTTCCACAGTATTGAGCAGCAGCAAAATTACCATTGAGACTCACTGGTATGGCACTTCTGTTTTGATTACTTTTTTGTTTTGAAAATTTTCAAGAAAAGGCATAGATACACCTTATGGCATAGATCCAACTCCCTTTTACTGATGTGATGCTTTAAAATGATGATATGTATCATTGTTGTGGTTTAACCCCAGCCAGCAGCTAAGCACCACACAGCCGCTTGCTCACTCCTTCCTGCTCACAGTGGAATGGGCAGGACAATCTGAAAAAAAAGTAAAACTCATGGGTTAAGAACTAAACTAAAATGTAACAACAACAACAACAACAATAAAATAATAATTGTAATGAAAAGGAATAAAACAAAAGGAGAGAAAAATAAACCCTAAGAAAAGACAAGTGATGCACAATGCAATTGCTTACCACCTGCTGACAGATGCCCAGTTAGTTCCCAAGCAGTGATCTGCCGCCCAGCCCAACTCCCCCCAGTTTATATCCTAGGCATGACATCACATGGTATGGACTATTTCTTTGGCCTGTTTGGGTCAGCTGTCCTGGCTGTGTTCCCTCCCAACTTCTTGTGCCCCTCCAGCCTTTTTGCTGGCTGGGGATGAGAAGCTGAAAAATCCTTGACTTAGTATAAACACTGCTTAGTAACAACTGAAAACATCAGTGTGTTATCCATGTTATTCTCATACTAAATCCAAAACATTACACTATACCAGCTACTAGAAAGAAAATTAACTCTATCCCAGCCAAAACCAGGACAATCATACATGAAGAAAATGCACCACTGGGCCTCTTGGTCAAGCAACTTTTTAGGCAAGTTTTTCCTTAGTTGCCTGTACAAGCCTAAAGGCAATAAAAGCAACAATCTCTTTTCTCAGCAAGATTTGTTACTAATCCACTGTTAAAAGTAAAATTATATTCAAATGACTTTCTACACAGATTTCTGACTGTTTAGCATACTCATTATTTTCAGGTAAAATCCTGTCACTCAGACCAGCATCCACCTAACATTTTTTTTCCTTTGGTCTTTCCTCATGTAAGACATCTTAAAAAGAAAAACAGAATATGTCAAGAATTTCTAATAATAGAAAAAAATATTTTTTTAAGCTGGTTAAACCTAGCACAGTAGGAGAAAGTCTAGACTTTATTTTAATTTCTATAATCTTTGAAAAATGTTCAAATACTTTGATGAAGTGAAAAGAAGTGAATATTAAGAAAAGATCCTCTCTGTGATGTGTCTCTGTAAACCCAGTAACTCTTAAGCTAAAAAAGGAGACTTCTTGTCATATTTTTAAACATTGACAGAGATTTTGGGTATTTAATTTTTTTTTTCATACTTGGGTAACTTCCAGAAGCAGCATTGAATACCTGTTCCTCAAAATCATGTGGTCTGGATGATATTAAATATTTCTACAGGACACAGTTGCAAACTCGAAGCTTGAAACAGCATATTTGTCCAAATAATTTGAAATGTACAATGTACAATGGGCAATGTCTTTCTTCACATACTTGTTGAGGTGTATGCAATCATAACCAAAAATCTGGCATCTGTGAAAAACTTTCATAGGAAATACTGGATGTGCAGAAGAAACGAGTGTGTAAGAATAAGAATCTCTGTCCTGAGTAACTAAGATGACTTAAACAGTCCTAAACCCTAGGTTTCAAATCTATTTTCAGCTAATCCCACATTTGATCTATTTATGCTACTAGCTGTCAGCTAATTTCAATGATATTGTAAAGTCATTTGTGTAAGTATTTGTTAGAGGATGTATGATTAATGAAATTCTCACCACAACCTTCAAAACACTGGAGGCGGTAAAAAGATTATTTAAACCAAAGAGTGTGCTGCGTAAAGAACACAATAGGATTCTAAACTCAGAGAAATCCTCAGGGAAAGGGGAAGTGACTCTGTTTACTATATTTATAGTGGGCCCAACTCTAAGGAACGGAGGAAGGAACTGTAAGATGTCACTGCCACAATGGATTAAGAAAGTCACTTCTTGCAAATGTTAAGAACAGGCAGTAGTAGGTTTACAGGTCTGTTAGATTGCTAATAAATTGAAAAGCAAATGGCTGCACAAATCTTGTTAGACCTTGTTCTCTGTGGTTTCCAAAGGATTATTTTATCAATTTATGTCTGTAGCTCAGTTAACTTCCGGAGAGGAGAAATTGAAGGACCAGATAAGTTCTGGAGTTTCAGCTCAGGTTGATGTAGGGTTACTTTGTAGAGAAATTCATACGTTAGTGAAAACAGAAGAAGGTTCTTGAAACACTCTTGAGATCTGAAAGACAATCGTAAAATCTTCCCCCTTTTTTTTTTTTTTTTTTTTGTTTTATTAAATAAAAATATAAGTAGTGGCCAAACCAGTTCAGAATATAGTTTGTCAAGTCTCATTCCACTGGGAATAACACTTTCTGCCTCAGGCTGTTGCTGTTGCTTCCTCAGCTCCAGGGCACAGCAAATAAACTGAAGGACAAGACAGAAGTCATGGTGTTTAAATGGCATGTGTGGTTCCTGGGGAATCCTATGGGAACAGCAAATGTGAACAGCATGGACAGACAGGCACAGCTCATGCTCTTAGTCTGGGGATGTTTGTGAGAATTTGGATATGTGCTTTCCACCATGCTGCCTGGGCTGAATTAGGAGCTGGACTCACTGCACGTGCTTCCCACAGAGATAAAACCTTCTCTTGTGTTTGAAAGTGTCTCAATGAGACATATCTGAGAAAGACTGCTTCTAAGTCTGAGAATATTTCTGCTTGTGACAGCCTCTTGTTAATGTAGTGTAATTTAATACAGCCATTTTTGAAAGAGAATGTTGCTTCATGTTTACAGATGTACATATTATCTTGAATCCCGAGATCTAAATGAAATTAATTGGGTCATTTCTGGTTTATGTCCTTAATTAAATTGTATCTTTCAAATATTTCTCATATAAAGAAATATGGTTTAAAAATGCTGTAACACACATAGTCAAAAACGAAAACCATGTTGGAAACAAGAGTTCTTTCCATGGGCCAAAGTCCAAGTTAACTCACAACCCTGGCCAATACTGCTAAAGTTAATGGGGTTGAAAAGGGTGTAAGTTAACTCAGACTTGGCCTTGTATGTTTCCAGATTTGTCCCTTGTGACTTATCATATAAGGAAATTATTTGATTTTTTAAAAAACAAATTCTGACAGCTTGAGGTGGAAGTTAATGCCTCTTTTTCTGCCAAAATTCATATAATTTGGGGTGGAAAAAATATACTTTATAGGCTATGATGAAACTAAGTGCTCACTGGATGTTATACTGAAATGGAATTGTATTCTCCAGATTGCTTTACAGTTAGCATAATGATATATAACTGCACATTTTTTCCCTGTTATGTATTTCCCTGTACTCTGGCTGTTACATAAACACAAAGTTTATTGTCTTACAATGTGTAAATCCATGTACTCTGATTGTCTTACAAACATTGTTAGCCATCCAGAGGAAAGGAACTTTTATAATTGCTGCACAGTCTTACTGACTACACTGTGAATATGCAAATGTCCATATTCAAGTAGTTAGTGTAGCTCTTGAGCTAAATGTGTGAAGTACACTAAATATCTGGAGGTCCCTTTGAAGTCAATGGAAACTACTTCCAAGCTCAGCACCTTTAAAACCCGTGCCATCTGGCCTGGCTGGTTCTTACACTTGAGGTGTAAGTGACAGACCTGTTTGCCAGCAACAAACATGTGGCTTCTGCTTCTTTCTTTTCTGATATCTGGACAAACATTAAAGGCAAGGGGTGACAAGGAGAAGTTCAGATACAGCTATGAAATAATGGAAAAGTCATCTGTTTTTAAATGTATACAACAAAAGAAGACTAGTATTTGCCACTATATTATTATTCTCTCAGTCTTTCCAGTCATTCCTATACATTGGCAAATCTTGTGTTCCCAGAACAATAAGCATGCATAAGTGTAGACATTTATCCTTTTAAATCAATCTCTTGGCAAGAAGGAGGCTATCTGGCTATTTATGGAAACTCATCTTGGTATCTCAGTTTGGTGGAGGAGGATAGAGGAAGGGACGACTGGGAAAAAAGGGAAGAAAGCACCGAGGACAGAAATAGAATAGAAAGCCAGATAATGGCACTCAGAAGTGAAGTTTTTAAACCCTTTTATTCCTTTTGAGCAATTTGGCAAGCACTTTTGTTTGTTTGAACATTCATATTTTTTTTTACTAGAAATTTAAATATTTAATTAAGTACTTTGGTATAATGAGGGAAACCTCAGGGAAACATTTTTTTAATTTGTTCATAGCCATATCCTTATCTGAACAAACACCTTCTGTAGATTTTAGCCTCCAAATATATGAGGCCTATGGTCTATTTTTGTTTTATAAACAGGAAGTTCTCTTGAGTTATCATTTGTTTTAAAAGTATTAAAAACTGGAACTGATAGCTAACGATTTCAGTGTCACTTCAACTCTTCCAAATTTTTGCAACATATGTTAATTTAATTATATACCTCTGTGGAATTGCAGTTACATATGTTTTTGTGAATAATCTAAGACATGTATAATGTGTGTTTGAATGTACTATCCTGCTCTTTTAAGTCTTATAGCACTTTTTTGTGCTTAACAAGGGTGTTTTGATATTTCACATACATGTGTGAAAATAGCATACTCTATTCTCATTATGGTGAGACAATCGACAGTTCGGGCTACTAAGCTAACTGTCAGAAAAATAAACAGATATCTTGATTATAAAAACCAAAATAAAATGTCACACTCCATAGGTTGTTTTCATGATTCTCCCATGGCCTAGCTATATAATACTAGATATTTACTAAGACATAGTTTTTAAGGATTTTTAATTACATCTCATTGTTTCATATAGACTTTTCTCAATGAATTAAACCCTTGTGAGTATCTGTGGTCATGTTTAGGAACAACGTAGTATCAAAAAAGTCAGATTGTTAGGAGAGTAGATTTAGAATGACAGCAATTTGTACAGTGTGTAGAAGGATGGTGCCTCAACTCTCACTGGGAAGCTGGAGAGTTCAAAGAAGGCTATTCAAAAAATAATGAGCTCCTCTGACTCTTTATTCTTCCCAGAATTTCTAAAGAAGTCACCACCACTTTTGGATGGGCAAGTGAACAGGAAATGTTAAGTATAAAGAGAATCTTTTCAGCATGGTAGCTGTTCTTGTCCTCTCTGGAGGAATTAACACCAGAATAGTTTTAAACTTTTAAAAGCAGACTGTGCAGAAATCTGCATGAGCAGATGTATGACAGGGCCTACAGAAGATCTGTGCCCTTCCAGAGAAGCAGGTAGGATCCACATAACACGCACTGGGACATAAAAAATGGTATCTTGTGCCTGTTTTAACCATGAGATCCAACATTCTCTTTCCTCTGCACCAAAATTGAGAAACTCTGATTCAAAATAAATATTTTTCAGGGATGGGAAAGAAATGGATTTTCTTACTTGTTTTCAAAAGTAATAAAGAGGTGAACAGAATGATCTGAAATGTAGTTTTTTCAGCTTTAATTACAGCAGTTTCCTGGGATTCCACAAAGTACCTGTAGGCAAACCTGAAAATTGAAAACAAATCCATTCATTGTAAACTGTGTACTTCAGTGTTTCCAAGCTTGTGAGCCAAAATGTCTTTAAATGGATCTAACTCTGATTTATAAGTGCTTATCTCAGGAAACAGAGCTTGGCCATGCATTTGATGCCTGTGTGGGAGTGAGTGTGCAAGCATGTCTGTGTATATGTGCAGACGTTATTGAGGTAAAACCCTCCAGGGCTCATTGGGAAGAGAGGGAGAAGAAGGCTGGTTAGTTGTTTCTGTTTCTTGGCTTTTAACCTGTCCATCAGAAATAAATTAGAAGACAATACTTAATTATTTCATTATAATTCACTGCAATGTATTAATCTACTGTAAATGATGGCAAAGACTATTCCCATCTTAGTCAGAGGGACAATTTCTGTTTATTTGTTCCTTTATAAAAATCCCAAAAGGAAATAGGTACTTCTGTGGTAATGGAAGTAGTATCATCCTTGAAAAAAATGAGATCGTGCATGTCCTTCCTTTTTAGGTGTGAAACCTCACTGGCTAATGACAACATTAAGTCTACTGAAATGCTTTCCAAACCATTGAGCTGTTTAATTTAAACAAGGAAGGTACATCTATAGGGCTGTGCATACTGAGCTGTAAGCATATGGATTTCACTTGTATTTATTCTGCACATTTTGTGGGAACATGAGAGATCCAGAGTGGAACTGAAACTGCAGATTAGATTATCTGATTTTGATGCAATGAGGTTATCTTTACAAGGCTTTGAGCATGTCCAGTGATTTCTCCAGTTTCCCAAGCAAACTATCTGAGTACTAACGATGTTCATAAAAAGTGCTGCCTCATCACAGATGATAGACCTGATGCCCTATGCCATTGCTAACCATTACCATTATCTAGGTACAATCTTCATGGCTGAATCCAGCCTTCTAATGAGCTTTGCTATTAATCTTTGATCTACTTTGAAATGGTTGATCACAGTCATAAATTTAACAACTCTGGCAATTGCTGCCAATGGTTTTATAACACCCTGAAATGAAATAGACCATTTTTTAATAACACTTTCTAATAATTGTGTTAATGCAACTGTTAAGCACATTGAATTTCAATATAACTTCAGTTTAATCTGAACAAGATGTTGGTTGGAATGAATTTCTGATTGGTGCTTGGCTCACATTCCCAGAATATCCAATGAGCGCTCTAGCAGAAGTATAATTTTAAACCCTCTTTGAACTTCTGTGATATCCAGGTTAATATTCTGTTCTTTCTGAAAATGTACATGTGGTAGTTGATTCTGCTTCTCCTTCATACCTTGCAATTATCTTGAATCCTTTACCAATTATACTCAATCAGATGCTGTATTGACTGCAGAAGAGATTTCAAGATCTGGCTCACAGCTACTTCTCATTATCATAATCAAAAGAGCATGTTTTGTGATGAGCTCTGTGCTTGCAAATGGAATTTAGGAAAAAGGACTTCTCATTTGTAGATGAAATTCAGTCTCAAGAATTTCCAGTCTTTTAAAAATTCTGTTCACAAGTTGCCCCTGAATACATTTTGATTTTTCAGAATTTAAGATGTTCATTTTAAATGTGTGAAACGTCCTCAGTGAAATTACCCAGGCTACCTGTAGCTGATCTGAACTGGGAAACAAACTTTTACAAGAAGATTGAAACATCCACACCCACATGCTAGGAATATTTAATTGCCACTGGTTGCAATTTGTTTTTGTTCTAGCACTATATATTTTAATAGTAGATGCATATGTAATTTACTAAGCAGCACAGACAGTGACAGAGGAATTGGATTATTAGCATTTAACTCTGGCTGTATGACTGATAGCATATTTGCATACATTCTGTATGGTATGTCTAAATATTTTGATGGTTTTAATATTTTGTACCAGCTGTGGAAACTGGTTTGCTGCTAGGTGACTGTAAAAGTGAGATTTGGTAAATAATTATTAGAAATCTTATACTAACACAATGGTTGAAAAGATAGACAAAAGTGTAGCCAAGAAATTAACTAGTAGAGGTAGTTACTGGTAAGTTTTGCCTTCTTTGCTCTTATGACTAGGTGTTCCTGTACCCTAGATGAGAACAATGTTGCAACTGACCACATGTGATTGAAACTGCGTTAAGCTTCAAGATCATAGAACAAGGACAAGAATAAAGACTTCAAGAACAGCCAACAGGAACTTCCAATGGGTCGGTGGTCACAAAAGCAGTCTTTCAACTCAAATGGATCCTTCATTGCACATGATTGGATGTAGGTAGTACTAAGATAATCAGTTGCAATTACTTTTATGTATATGTATACTAATCTGATTAATATGCAATTAGTTATTCTATAGAACCTGTTTGTGCTAAAGCTGTGGCATGCACGCTAGGTGGAACTATCCCCCTTGCATCCCAGTGCTGCAATAAAGAATGCCTGCTTTCTAAAACTCCAAAACGAGTCTTAGAGAGTTTCTTCGACCGGCTTTTCAGCATCATGACTTTTCAGCTTTTGCCTTCTGATAGTCATGACAACAAAGCTTCACTCCTGCTCTCAGAAGACATGCAGAAGTGTCCCAATCCAATATTGGGGAAGTTTTCGATACGATGCAAAGAGCGAGATTAAGACGCAAATGAGGTCAAATGCCGTATACCCACAACAGCTGTTATTTTCAAAAGTAGAAAATAATAACAATAGGATAGAATGGAAGAAAAAGGCAGAAATCAAGCAAGCAGTCGGGATAGAGTTGCAAGAATAGTCACCACCATGGATCCAGTGGCATCCCATTGGTCCTCAGTCTTCAAATCTTCGGTGGTGGTTTCCCCCCACGGCTTGTCTCCACGTTTTTTTATAGGGCACAGTCCAATACACGCACATACACTGTTCACGTGCTGCAGATTTCATCTGTCACAGGACCTTTGCATCATCAACAAACCAGTACATTATCTCAAGGACTACAATTTCCATGACAATGGTAGAGTCTGTGTATTCCTGCATGCTTCAGGGCTCCAGACCCTCTCCTCCCTCAGATGCCTCAATGGCCTGGTAATCATCCTTATTCACCAGAGGGGTGTCCTGCTTAAACAAGCCATGCTCGAGACAAATGGGTCTAGATAAATAGTTCACAGTTCAGTCTCTCACAGCAAACAATCTTCGAGACAAATGGCTTGA
Source organism: Haliaeetus leucocephalus (assembly GCF_000737465.1). Lineage (NCBI taxonomy): Eukaryota > Metazoa > Chordata > Aves > Accipitriformes > Accipitridae > Haliaeetus > Haliaeetus leucocephalus. The sequence goes on from NW_010972575.1 coordinate 1,149,644, forward strand.
GATGAATCAGTGTCTCACAAGAAGGCTCTGTGATATCAAATAATCAAGTTCGGGAGAGGATCTTGGGAAGATCATGTCTTTCATCTATTTAACCTACCTGAATGAACCTAGATCCATGTCATTCCTAATAGACATTTGTCCAGCCTGTTTTTAAAGATTCCTAGTGCCAGAGACATCACAACCTCCTGGGACAACTTATCCTAATAATTCACTGTTCTTGTAGACACAGGATCCTTCCTTGCTTTATTCGGAGCTATACCAACATAGTTAATTTATGCTTTTGCATGTTTTCTATAGAACTTCTATGTGTAGCTGCTTTATTCTGCAGTTGTGTCATGTAGTTCTCAACACCTTTCAAGCACAGAGTAGGAAAGTGCCAGCAGAGGCTTTGCTGAGTACACTGGAGGTAATTATTTACATAACAACCTATGTTCTTGCTAAAGCATCTCAGGGTAATATATGCTTTTGCTGAAGCACTTTGGCATGGCTTACTTGTATACAACTTCTGATCCACTGTCGTTCTTAAATCTTTTTCTCCCTACTATCTAATCAGTTATTGCAGATCTGCCTAAGTGTGTGTCAGGTAGTTAACTTAATGAATCATTAAGACTGTGCAATTCATGAAGTCACCTCAATAAATTCATTATGGATAGCTTCATGAATTGGTTTCTACTTTTCCAGACTAGTTCTCCAATTTTTCAGGATGACTTTATGTTTAAATTCCATTCTCCAGTATATCTGTACTGTTATCTGTGAATTTGTATTGGGTTTGCACGGCAAGGTTTTGGTAGCGGGGGAGGGTTACAGGGGTGGTTTCTGTAAGAAGCTGCTGGAAGCTTCCCCTGTGTCTGACAGAGCCAATACCAGCCACCTCCAAGACAGACCTGCCGCTGGCCAAGGCCGAGCCCATCAATGATGGTGGTAGGGCCTCTGGGATAACGTATTCAAGAAGGGGAAAAAACTGCAGCACAACAGCAATTGCAGCCAGGAGAGACAAGTGAGAAAATGTGAGAAAAACAACCCTGCAGACACCAAGGTCAGTGAAGAAGGAGAGGATGAAGGTGCTCCAGGCACCACAGCAGAGATTCCCCTGCAGCCCATGGTGAAGACCATGATGAGGCAGGCTGTCCTGCTCCAGCCCAGGGAGGTCCACGGTGGAGCAGATATCCACCTGCAGCGCATGGAGGACCCCACACCAGAGCAGGTGGATGCACCCAAAGGAGGCTGTGACTCTGTGGAGACCTCACACTGGAGCAGGCTCCTGGCAGGACCTGTGGACCCATAGAGAGAGAAGCCCATGTTGGAGCAGGTTTTCTGGCAGGACTTGTGACCCCATGGGGGACCCACGCTGGAGCAGTCTGTGCCTGAAGGACTGTACCCCAAGGAAGGGACCCATGTTGGAGCAGTTCGTGAAGAACTGCAGCCTGTGGGAAGAACCCATGTTGGAGAAGTTCATTGAGGACTTTATCCTGTGAGAGGCACCCCATGCTAGAGCAGGGGAAGCATGTGAGGAGGAAGGAGCAGCAGAGACAATGTGTGATGAACTAACTGCAGCACCCATTCCCTGTCCCACTGTGCTGCTGGGGAGAGGAGGTGGTGAAAATTGGGAGTGAAGCTGAGCCTGTGGGGAGGGTTGGGGGGAAAGGTGTTTTAAGATTTGTTTTGTCATTATCCTACTCTTACTTTTGACTGGCAACAAATTAAATTAATTTGCCTGAGTCAAGTCTGTTTTGCCAGTGACAGTAGTTGGTGAGTGACGTCTCCTTGTCCTTATCTCAGCCCATGAACCTTTCATCATATTTTTCTCCCTGTCCAGATTAAGAGGGGGAGTGATAGAGCGGCTTGGTGGGCACCTGGGTTCCAGCCAAGGTCAACCCACCACAGAATTAAATAAGCATATCTTTGCTATTACACCACACATGCCATTCATAAAATACTGAGTAAGTACAGATTCAGGACAGGTAACCCATGCAGTATATCTTTTAATTTTGACATTGTTATGATTCTCCAGACAGTTTTTTCAAACATGCAAGAATATTTGTAAACAGACCAAGCATTCTCAGGCTGTATGAGAAAATACCAAGGAAGATAGGGTCAAAAAAACCTTACTAAATTCAAGACATTTGTTACCAACTATTTATCCTATTTTTTTATGAAAAAGGCCTACTAGGCTTTGAGAAACTTATGTGGTTTTGAAAGCAAATCTGTATATGTCACTGTTCATCTGTTGTTTCAAGCATTTACCGCAAGATTTTTTTTTCAATTTCCCCCCATATTTTCTGGGTTCTGAATTCGGAACGATGCATCTGTAATTTTGTCACTTGCCATTACCTCTTTTGAAAGATAAGAACCACATTTTCTTCAGATTTCAACCTTTCAGTATTTACTCATTCTCAACATAATCTTTAATGGCTTTAATGAGCATCACTCAGTTCACTAAATATTGTATGATAAAATTTATCAATATTTCCTAATTATCTCAGGTTTTTACTCAATAAATTCTGCCAACTCTAGTTCATATGTCACAGAAGCAGCATATATATGCATATGCTTATCTTGAATTTCACAGGGATACCTCATGAAAAGTGTACTGTACAAAATAAGATAGAGATTCTACAGTTAAAAAAGTTTCAGTACAGATTCTTTTTAATGGAATGTTTACTGACAATAACATTGTGACCCTTTCTTCCTGCTTCATTCTCCAAAGTACTGATATATGTATAAAATCTACATAAAACTTTGACAGACATACATTAGAAGATAAATTCAACAATATCTTAGCTTGTCCAGTGATTTCCTATTAATTGGGTCATTATAACACATTCATTCTGCAGGAATATCGCAGATGCTTGTCATCAAGTTGACTAATAAAAGGGTACCAAAAATGTGGCATGAGGTGTATTCACAACTGGAGGAGAGCAGGATAACTTGGCTATGAAATACATAAGAAAGATAAAGGATAAAGCAAATGTTCACTGCCTAAAAAAATATATTTTACACATGTGCAGGTAGACAGCACATGTCCAGGTGTAAAATCCATGTAAGAAATTTCAGAACCACATGAAATAGTGTATTTATCATGTACCTTGGACTTGCTAACTTGTCCTCTGCTCACTAATCCAGCTCTTCTAGGATTCATTTTGAAATTCTAAGTCCCTAAGTATCCTCAAACAGCTGTCACTCTTTAAATAAAATTCCCAGAGGACTGTTTTCTTTCCTGCATCAAAATTACACTGGACTGCACCCACGTTGGACAATATTTAGTCCTGGACCAGAAACAGATTTGAGTTCCAATATTCGTGATTTCTCACGGCTAGTACAGGAGTTTTGTGTACTTGGAAAGCTAAGTATCACAGCTCTTCAAATAATATCAGTTTCATGAATAAATATAAACACCTAAAATATTACATTATGTTTTCAAATACAATCTTCACCTTTTTAGTCTTGCTTTTCTTAAGTAGCAAAATATGTACCCAGTTGGGGAAAAAAAAAAATTATTTGCAATGTATAGTTTTGATAGATAAATAGATATCATGACAGATTTCTCAAATCTAGATTCTTTAGTTAACTTTTTCCTTAGTTAATAAATAACAAATGAATTTACTTTTATTAATATCTTTGAGATCCTTGGACTACATGTACATTGAATTTTTTGTCATGTGATGCCTTTCCTGTGTTTGGAAGACCAAGCTGTGGAATAAGTTTGAGAAAACATGCTCTGTTTGGATATGTTGAAAAAAATCTTTTCTGCCAAACTAGTTACACCTAAGGCAAGCAGATATGGAAGAATTATCCTTCAGTGTCTATATAGATCAGTATGTGGTGTAATAGTGCTCTTTTTGCACTATATATGAAGAATATGAGAATGTATTCGATTGGACTATTAGCCATCAGTTTTAAGCTAATGAAAGTAACTGTTTTATGTGTTTCAGTTCTGTGCCAAAATGAAAAGAAATGAAAAAAACCTGTCACAACCAAAAATGTCAACAACAGAAAAATAACTACCACAAGTCAATATAGCAGAGCCATGGCAGGCCTCTGTTTTAACTGAAAGGTGGTGCAACCTTTGCTAGTTGTGTGTACGGTAAAAGGAGAGGAAAAACATTAGCCAGCTAGTATACATAAAATAGGAGAGACCCTGTATTTACAGCTGCTGCTTCTCTGAGGAAATACCTGACTCAAACAGCAAAAGAATCACAATGTCATGGTGAAAGATACACAAGTCCCATTGACTTTGGAGTTGAAATATAAACTTTAGTTTGTAAATAAGTTTCACTGCTGCTTAACATTGCAAAGAATTGGTATGGTTCTGAACAACCTGTGCATAAAATCCACTGTGCACTGGAAAAATTACCTTTTGAATTCACTGATGTCTTAAACTAATTTCCCACACATTTAAGAACTGTGCTATAAGAAGACAAGAAAAGTCTGCTCCAGCCATGTTGTCATTTATATTAGTGTTATCTGTCCTATGTGGTCACAGCTATAGACCAATCATTGCCTAATATCATGCTAAGGAACGGGAAAACACAAAATTATATGAAGTCCCCAGGCCAGAAAGCTTGAATTCCAGTTTTTTAAACACCATGCATATTTACAGGTTAAAGAAATAAATATTAACTTTTCCTCAGTGTCTCATTAATAACTTCTTTTTTCTCCCTCTTCTATTGGTAGATTTTTCTAGCTTTTAACAATGCACTGCCAAACAACAACCTTGGAAGATTATTTGCCTAACACAGAGCAGAAGTTTTACTGATATTCCATATGAATGCTTTCCAAACATCTACTTTCTGTAACACCACGGTAAAGTCCTACATAAATGGAATGCAAGGGAATTCAATATCACAAAGCATAAAATCCACATTGTTTTCTTCTTATTTGGATGTGTCCAAGAGCCTCCCCAAACCCAACTCTAGTATTCATTCAAAAGAATCATGGGTATCTGAAAATACTGAGATGAATAATTTTCTCTCAAGATATCAGGAAATCTATTCTGTTAAAAATAAATTGATATTTGTCTTGCAAGTTCTTGATTTTAAGACCTGAAGCTAGTGAAATGTTCATGTCCTTGGTATCTCACAGGATTATCTCACCAAAGCTTTTTTTCTGCTAGCTGTTTCCATGTTGCTGAATAAGACATCACCTGAGCAATGGAACCTTTACTTCAGCAGATTTGAGCTCCTTATTCAGGGGATGGGACTTTAAAGATTTGTGTTATAAGGTCTTCTGGATAAAAACATTGTGCAATTTTGCTGAAATTATGGGGTTTTCATTTAAAAATAATAAACTATTTTTTACTGTCCATCTCTTGGAGACCCTCCTAGTTCTTCTACTCCCTGTTTTGAACTCCTCTGTATGTCCACAGGAACCTTGTCTCTGACATAGTGATGACATCTGACTTAGCTGTTTAGAAATAGGGTAAGGATTTCACTGTGCTATGTTGAGTATTTTGAATTTGTATGCATCCTTATCTACTCAGATGGTGTGAAGAACAGTTTCTAAAATCAACAGATTGAATTTGTCTATTGAAAAACAACTAATGGAAGCCATAACAGAAATTATTAGCCCAGATTCAAAATTTACACCCCATACTGCTATGATAATAATGGTAATACAGAAATGAACTATATTTTACTTTCCTCAGATAGAATATATGTGTCCCTGATGAACAGGTGAACTGAATATTGAAAGGCTGTTTAACAACATTCATTAGCCCTATTTACATAGACAAATACTATACATCATTGAAAAATGGAAATTAAAAGTTAATTTTCAGTAACATGGATGAAATTAAATTATAATTTGTTCACACTAGTTGAAGTCTTTCTTTTGTTTAAGAATAGGACAGAAAATGAATCAAGCCACACTTGTATGTTCATATCTTAGCTAAGTCTCCCTCAGGAACTCTCATTAACCAGTGCAAGTGTGTGATTGATAAATTGGTAACTCTTGACTCCGTATCTCCTGAGCATGTATTTTCACACTCTGTAATTTCCTTCAGATTTCCTCAGAAGACAAAATTATTGTTGTATTCTCTCATCCTGTCAGTGTTAGGGTTCACTAAAGTAGATCACTTCATTTAGCACAGTGCTCTGAGATGCATGCCCAATATATTTGTACATTTGGGCACCGTATCTCCACTGTTTACAGCCAAACAGGATATAAAGATCTCACACCATCAAACTTGAGGTACTGAGTTTCCTTGTTTGTCACAATAACACCAATTTTGACAGAATAATTTCAAATGCTGTTCCCATAGACACTGAAATATAACAAAATCTAAGAACCCCAGGCAAGCCTTGGGATATGGAGATTATCACAGTATAGATAGAAATTTTCCGTGGGTTTTAAGTAATTTATAATTGTAATTCCATTGCAGTAAATCAGTTGTATCTTGCATTTCCCCATATCATCATGTAAGGGCTTTCAGGGTTAATCACACTTTGCAGTTTAGTTTGCCATTGTTGCTTAGTCATTTCCTGAACAGCCTGTCTCTCAGCCTGCTATCCTCTGCTGACAGGAATTTGATCTGAGGAAAGTTTTAAGCAGATAGCTATACTTCAGCCAGCACATGTTTCTGAAACTTCCTTCTCATTGTCTCTTTCATGTGAAATCTCTCAGTTTCACTTCTCAAAACTTCTCAGTGAGTGCAGACAAATACAGGTGTTAAGACGAAAGCTTTAGATGCATAAATCACATGTCTCCAAGGCACGTGATAGCAGAGTTCACTTTAATCTGTGCCTTGGCACTCAATCCTGTGACAACTCCCCTTCCTGATTTACCATTCAATTGTGCTTCTTCCACCATACAGGAAACAAGTAGCAAGCAAGTCCAGGTGGCAGGCTGGAAACACACAAAAGGATCACCCTTTCTGACAGGAGGCAGTCAGACTGTAGACTTCACTGTCACAGAGTGTTTAGGTTACTCAAGACGTCTATAGGTGCAAAAAGCATTTAGACAAATTCCCAAATGAAAAAGCCAAAGAGGGTTGTCAAGCACTGTGCCATCATTTCCACTTCAAAAATCTCTGTGTTACAGATTACCAGAAGATGGGTAATGTTACTGGGACATCGTCAGTGCGTGTTGTCTTTGCTATCCCATTTGGCTTTAAGCATATGATATTGCCCAGTGTCAGAAACAGAATACTTTGTTAGCATCACATCTCCTGTCTAAGATATGATCTTCAGCTATGGAAGCTTAAAAATGTAGCTCTCTTTGGCTTTTTTATTATATCTAGATTTGCCCACCTAAACATAGGCATCTCCTTTGACTAGCTTTCACTGTGTCCTAAACTGGATTTTTCTTAGCCAGCTCCTTACAGTATTTTTCTTTAATACTAGTTTTTAAATTTTTTTTCATGATACCAGTTGTACATTTTACTAATGTAGGAATTTTTGTCCCACTGATTCGCAGCTCATGCATTATTGCTGATTCGGAAGTCAACACATGCAATATCCCATTATAAGCAAGTGGACTGCTGCTGATCAGACCCTGCAGTCTCTTCAGACTTCTTTCAGTTTAGAAGGATATTCACAGGAAAAAAAATATTAAATACACATGATCAGAGATGAAAAATATGTCTCTACCTGCTGGTTGTTTTTTTTTTTTTTCCACTTTAGCCACTTGTGGCTTATTCTCTACATAATACATCAGAAAACAGAGCTATCCTGTGCAACTGAGGCTTAAAGGTATCCTTGGCAAGAGCAGATCCTGGAACCAAATATTCAAAAACTAAAGTTTCATTTCTTCCTTAGTGGTGGTATGTTGACAAGTGCATTATGATCCATTTGGATAAAGGCTCTTCAAGTAGTTGTCAGTAAGATCTATGTTTAAACATTGCAATTAAACTCCCTAAGTAGATCAGATTACAAGAGCGAATTGTCAAAGAAAGGAAGTTACCAGGTAAGCACAAATCTTGCAGTGTCTTCAATGGTCACAGGGTACAGATACATCTGCAGGATTTCTGAAGCTGTAGTTTCTCAGTATAGAGAGAAAGAACAAATTATGTAAATGATGGACAATTCTTAATGCCAGATTTCTTAGGACCTAGGGAGCTGGTCCCTGAGGAAACATACAGCAATGCTTCAAATATAATACTGGTGAAGACTGAAATCTGAAGTTCTGCTGCTTTGCGTAATCAATGGGGGTAATGCTGACCATTTTGTCAGAAGCAGCATAGACATTTTTCAAACTTTGAAAGACTAAGAATCAAGAGCGTTGAAATGGTGCTTGTATTGCATACATGTGCTACACCAACTGGTGCTTGCACTCTCCAAGACTTTGTTGGTTCAAACTGACAGTCTATCTAGCTCTAGAGACACTTTTTAGATGGATTTATGTTTTAATTACTCTCCAGGTTTACCCTCACGCATTATCTAGTGTCACAGGTGCAGCACTCAATCTTGACTGTGTGTCTGTAGTTTGAATCAAATCCCATCTTGTCTCTCTCAGCTATGGCAAACTGACTCTGAGCCAATGGTCTATGGGCAAGTGCCAACTGCCAGTTCATCACCCCTCTAAATACTGAGTAATTTGCATGACTACTGGGATTGTGAAATAATCTCAGAGGTTGAGGAGCTGGCAGTGTGGGGTATTTATAGATGGGTGTGACAAAAGTTTTTAACAGGCTGTACATATGTCTCCCTAGAAGAAGCCTACCCAAAAGCCCTGCTCAGATAAGTGAGACTTTGATGACATCTGCCCAGCTGTAACATTATATGATTTTGATATGCGCAGAGAATACAAGGGAAAGTACAGACAATTGTCATGGGGAAGGTTCACCTAAAAGCTCTGGACTGCACTTGCCCTGTTGTAAAGGTTAGGTATGACAGGGGGAGAAGCAAAGAAGTACAGTTGAATATTAACAGCTTTACATTCTGGCAAGAAGTGACATCCTTGAACAACCACTAATTCACTTTAGTAATGCAGAAAGACAAAGAGGGTGGCCCAGGATGATGTGACCAATGAGGCCTTTGGTGACTCATGCAGATGATCTAAATTACAAAGAAAAAAATAAGGAAGACAGTGGTGCCTTAGGGTAACAAATCCATGAGTGCCCCACAGCAAGCAAAAGGCTGACTGCAAGGCTGAAGCAATGCATGAGGAAGCTGATATGCCAGCCTGAGCTTGGGAGTACCAAGTGACTGGGGTCAGGGCCTGAATTCCGTAAGTCCCTGGTGCTGGTTGTGGCTGAACTTCTAACATCAATAGTTGTGAATGGGCTTTGTACAGAGTATGTACGTGTGTGTGTCTTTCAATGGAAGAATAGAAATAACAACTGGCTTGCTATTCCAATCCTGCTTAGAGAATAGATTTTAGATTTTATGCCACTGAGATCTCTTCTTGCAGATTCTCTAGCCCAAGTTCCTCTGTGACAATATCTGTGACATTTGTATCTATAACAGCCTTTTAAAAATTGCTCCATTTTAGACAGCAGAAGGACATTACAAAGACAGATGAAAAATCAAGGACTGCCCTATTCAGAATTACTCTTTATTTCCACTATTTTTAAAACTTATCCATTCCTTCCACCTAACCAATTGTATTAGTCCCTTTCACAAAAGTAAATATACATAGTGTTCTTTTCCCTCTCAGATAAAAGCTTATCTTTTTTTCTCTGCTTCCTTTCATACATCTCTTTCTACCATTCTAGTTACAGCTGAGTTTTTTCCTGGGTGGTCAATAGTCCTTTTACTTTCAGACAACTCTGATAGTGATAATAGCCAACTTACTTGGGGCTAGGGCATCCAAAATAGGACATACGTTGACAACAGAGAAATCTGCCAGGCGGAGTATGCAGGATGAGTCTCCTGCTCGAGTTTGCCCTTGGTCCCACGTGGGGGAAAAGCTCATAGCACCCGTGTCTTGGTGTCTGCCTCCTCATGATCTCACCATATGAATTACCAAAGTGGGCTAAGGTAACTACAGCAGTTGGGCTAAGATGTCCAAGAATCCCCTGGGACTGTGCAGTCCCAGAGGCTTAACAAATGTGACTATTAGATACACTCAAAGAATTGAAGCATTTAATCCGAAAGTGTTCAGAGTCTACTCTTTCTCCCAGGCACATTCGAGCACTTTCTCCTATGCTTGAACTAGTCTTCTGGCACTAAAACTTTTTGTCTTTTCCTTAAAAAACATTTAGCTGTTCATCTTGACATCTGGAGAAAAGAAAAAAAGTGGTAGTACTAATCTAAATTAAATGTGACTGATAAGCAGCATCTGCTTCCTTTTTAAAGAGGCCAAAATAATATACCTCAGAAGAGTGAACTGTTTTATTGGTGATCAAAGCACAGAAGAAAGAATAACATGAATCAGATATAGCTGTGCTCACTCAAATGTTAGCAGAGCTGACAATGTCTCAGCCAAGACAAGACTTACCACATTTTTCCCTATCAAGTAAGAGCAAGTCATTTGTTCTTTATCCCATAGCAACGAGCCAAGTGTAAAAGTCTCAGTGTGATCAGCCCATTAGGCATGTGGGATTTTTTCAGATCTCACAGATGAAGTGCCAGGTTGAAAACATAACCCCTACAATATGTGTACCCTTTGCTTTTAATCTGTATCCAACTCACAGCCCTGATCGGGGATAAATCGGGGTGAGCAAGATGCACAGAGATGGAGCCCTGTTACATCTCCAGAACAGGAATGGCAACTGCATCAGAAACACTTTAAGTGTCTTTAACTTGCCATTTTTACTTTTAGCTTGCATTTAGTGTGCATTGAGTCTAATTTTGTCACTGCATGTCAGTAGAGTTTATCCTGTGGGAAGCATGTGATTTGTAGAGCAGGCTATGGAGCGTACAACTCTGCGTGTGTCTGTTTGTTTCAGTCTGACTGCCCCTTTTCTCCTGGAACTCTGGACATAGTTTCCAGTTCTTTAGTTTCTTATATTCCTTATCAGTGTCCCAGTGTGTGTGCATGCTAGTCCATGAAACCTGTTATTACACCTGGTCTATACCTATTACCTGTTTACTACTAGGCTTCCTCTGAGTTTTTTAGGAATATATCAGATACCTTTTGGGTCTTCTCCTCCCAGAGATGATTTTCTTACTGTCCTTGCTGACTCTGCCCTTTGACCATCCACTACCTAGTTTCAGCCTGAGGAGGGCTGTAATCACACCAGCATTTTGCAAATGTAGGGGGTGAACAAAATCAGTAGCACAGCCTGAAATGGGAAACTGTTCATACACTGCTGCAGGGCAATGATTTCATATTATGATGCAATGAGAGCAGCAAAATATCACAGTATTTATAGTTAATCTAATTGAAACATGAAGCAAAATATAAGTTTTAGAGATAGCAAAACTTTCCAGGGAAATGGAGAGTGAGCAACAGTAGATGGAAATATTTACAAAATAATAAGGAACACATCAGTGGATAAAGTAAGTGATGTAACAAGGAAGAAAGTAGAAAATAGTACACAAAATGTGATTGAATCCCACCCTTGCTAGAGATGTCATCCCCAGTTCGTCTGAACCTTCAGCTTTATTTTTGTAGGAAATAGGCAAGGGGAATGATGACTTTTTTCAGGCAGACACACTGAATCCATTCCCTACCACATAAAGCAGCAATTCATTTATGTTACTGCTGTCATTGTGTTCCATTTTTTCTTTCTTATCACCTTGCTTAAACTTGAAGAAAGCAGAAAGTTCACCTATGTTGTTTGCTGGCAGCTGAAATTCTTTCTCAGTTTCTTAATGGAGGCAAGAATAGCTCCCAAGATCAAGCACTAAGTGTCCTGAGGCTTTTTTGGTTAGTAAAAGGAGATGACAAGACTGGAATGTATTAAACCTGCTGCTGTCTCCCGGGCACCATTTATAGATTCTCTGTCAACTCACAAGATCCTCTATTACTATGAACAGTGTAATTAGTTTATAATTAGAAGTTAATCACAAATCTATAAAAGAAGCTTCCAAATATTGACAACGGTTAAGAAAGTGAAATTACCATATATAGATAATTAATTGCTGGTTTGAAATTTGTGAAGAGAAAAGAATTCTTAAAGCACTTTATAATCCCAGTAGCAGAAATGGCTCTTTCCTACTCCCAGCTTCAGCAATTATTTCTATATCTCTAATATCCTGAAGGAGACTCCTCCTTCTTTTTCTTCCTTCTCTGCATGTGCGTGTGCATGTGTGTGCATGTGTACACATATCCATGCCTTTTTGTGTTTGGGGAGAGGGCATGTTTTTTGTTTTTAATAGAGAAGTCTCTATTTATATCAAGAAATGTCACGATACATGGAAAATGCATGGTAGAGAGAATTTCAAAGGTGTCAATCAGGAAAACAAATGAATAACTCCTATGGAATTGTACACAATGTTGTATTCCCTAATACCAAGTAAATTTTTCATGGTTAATGTTATTACAGTGACTGATCACTTGTACTGAAGTGCTAAGCAGTGGTATGGTCTGACATACAACTACTTAGAGAACTTTTTAGAAAGCTGGTCAAAATTAGGAAATGAAAGATATTCCTTATATTCCAGTGAACAATGTAGAGAAGAACTGCTGAAACTGTTTACAACTTGAAGGCGGCTCAGCAAGTAGCCCAGTTGGCATGCCTGCCTAAAAAATTGTTGAGGAATTAGGCAGAGGATAATGTCCTAAATGAGGGCTCCCACATTCTCTGTGGGGATAGGCCTTCACCAGCTGGCATCATATCTGCTCTCAGGCTGTCACAAAAAGTCCTGCTGAAGGACCACATATACTCCAAGGAAGCCACTATGGTGGCTCAGTCTAGTGCAGCATGGAAGGCAGCAAAACTCCTCAGTCCAGTGCAGGCCCATGAGGCCCTGCTGAACATGAGCACAACTCCTTCTTCAAGCACTCCAGGGCACAGACTAGGACTGCAACCCTTTATCCATCTTCCTGGGCTTCCTAAAAGAAGGCTGAGATTTGCCCTGATTAGAACAGAGGTTGTTCACCTAAAGCAATGTAGGTAAGCCAGAAATCTTAATCTTTCAGTCTTCACTGATTGATGTGACTTCCAAGAAGATGTTGGAAGCAATGGAAAATATGAAAATTGTCAGTACCACTATTTGGATCTCATTAATTACTTGTCAAAAGTCAATTCTAGCACTGCTAGCCTTCTCATAAGTACTTTGGATGGTTTATTTTGTTCGTTGGAATAATCATAGTTGCTAAGCCACTCTCCATCATATTTGAAAAATTATGGCAGTCAGATAAAGTCCCAAGCAACTGAAGAAAAGGGAATTTCACACCCATTTAAAAAAAAAAAGTAAAAAGGAGAACCCTGGGAATTATTGAACAGTCAGCCTCACCTCAGTACCTGATAAGATCATGGAACAAATCCTCTTGGAAGCTCTGTTGAAGCACATGGCAGATAGGGATGTGATTAGAGACAGTCAACATGGCTTTACCAATGGCAAATTGTGCCTGACTTATTTAGTGGCCTGCACAAATGGTGGACTGACTGCATCAGTGGACAAGGAAAGGGGAACTGATGTCATCTATCTGAACTTCTGTAAGGCACGGTTCTCCAAAACATTCTTGCCTCTTACTTGGAGAAAGATAGGTTTGATGGATGGACTATTAGATGGATAAGGAATTGGCTGGATAGCCTTAATGTCCAAGTAAAAACCAGTAACAAGTGGTGTCCCTTAAGGGTCCACACTGGGACCAGTACTGTTTAATATCTTCATTGATTACATAGATAGTGGGATTAAGTGCACGGTCAACGAGTTTGTGGATGACACCAAGCAGAGCGGTGCTGTTGATATGCTTAAGGGAAGGGATGCCATGCAGAGGAACCTTGACAGGCTTGAGGAATGGGCCCATGGGAACCCCATGGAGTTCAACAAGACCATGTGCAAGGTCCTGCACATGGGCCAGGACAATCCCCAGTATCAATGAAGACTGGGGGATGAATGGATTGAGAACAGCCCTGCAGAGAAGGACTTGGGGATACTAGTGGACAAAGAGTTGGATATGAGTTGGCATTATGTGCTTGTAGCCCAGAAAGCAAATTGTATCCTGGGCTGCATAAAAAGAAGTGTGGCTGGCATTTTGAGAGAGGTGATTCTCCCCCTCTGCTCTGCTTTCAGGAGATCCCACCTGGAGTATTGCATCCAGCTCTGGGGTCCCCAGTACAAGACATGGACCTGCTAGAGCAGGTCCAGAGGAGGGCCATGAAAATTATCAGAGGGCTGGAACTTCCCTCCTATGAAGAAAGGTGGAGAGAGCTGTGGAGTTACTTAGCTTGGAGAAGAGAAAGCTCCAGGGAGACCTTACTGCAGCCTTTCAATACTTAAAGTGGGATTATAAGAAAGAAGGATAAGGACCAGGGACTGTGACAGGACAAGGGGAAACAGTTTTAAACTGAAAGAGGGTAGATTTAGTTGGATATAAGGAAGAAATTTTTTATGATGAGAGTGGGGAGACACAGGAACCAGTTGCCCAGAGGAGTTGTGGATGCCCCATCATTGGAAGTGTTCAAGGTCAGGCTGGACACAGCTTTAAGCAAATTGATCTAGTGAAAGATGTCTCTGCCCATGGCAGTAGGGGTGGACTAGATGGTCTTTAAAGGTCCTTTCCAACCCAAATGATTCTATAATTCTATCATTGACACAATAGGATATATCCAGTGGCTCACAGCTGGGCCAGCTTCCTAGTAGTGTCCTTTTAGCCAGTGGGTAGACGTTTTGGATGACATTATGATAGGGTTCTTTGCTTGTTTTTCCCAGAAAAAAAAAAGTTTTGGAAAAAAATTTCTGTAGACAGTGTTGGATTTTCCCAGCTTTGATAGTCCTGAGTGCACATGTATAATGTAAAGTTATATACACAGTACAGATCACTGTGTAAATGTTTTTGATACCCAACTACAGTGCAAGATCACTGCAGTAAGGCTCTGTTGACCCTTAATCCATATGATTTACCCTCTATGAAGCTCCTATTAACTCCATGTTTTGCAGAGTAGTCTCTGAGCCTGAAGCAAATTGCATGTTGAGTGGCTGCAGTGTATTAGGCATTCAATAATTAGGTCATGGATCTAAATTTGCTGTACAATGTTTTATTTTCCTCATTGTTCCTCTTCCCTTTTCCTCAGTTCAACCCTTTCCCTTCCCTTGTGGGACTTTCTTAATGAACTCTGTTTATCAGCATACATATATTTACTCCCTGTTGCACTTTACAGTCAAACTTCACTAATACATCTCCTTACCCTCCCTGCTTTTGGGGGGCTAAGGTGTTGCCAGGACCTGAATAAGTGCCCATCTTAACAAATCTAACATGTACTAGCAAGGAGGTGCCCCTTTTGATAGATCAGGCAAAACATTCTTACTAAGCCAGCCTGATTCATTCCCTCCTGCCGATCTTTACTCAGTGAAGTTGCTACCTCCTGACTCCTGAGAAAAATCTGTTCAACCATTCTCCCTTACTATGCATTCCTGTTTCCTTCAGGTTACGATCAAACAAAGAGTTTCCTGCCTTGCACGACACATGAAGGCAGACTGCCTCTTCAATCACTGATATATCTATACAGCTAATTTGAGAAGTACCAGCAATCACTGTTCTTTCCACTTCCCCAATCCTCTTCCTCAAAGTTTTTCCGCAGGGCAGGGAACTAGGCTGATTTTGAAAATGGCTTAGTTTAATGCATTTTTAAAACTGATTAAAATGTTCTCCACCCCTCCACTGGCACCATGCAGGCTGAGCAATGGACACCCCAAAATCCAGACTCCTCTCTATGGCTACAGGCAGACATGAAGCTAGGTGTTAGTTATGGGCTGACCTCCAGTCTTGCCAGAAAGAATAGATCAGCCAAAAATGAAGCTTTTAATAAATGATTCCATGAGTGAAGGAGGTGGGAAGCTCGAAGGAGGAGAGTTTTCTCTGTACTTGCCTTTCCCCAGAAAGTGTCCTGGATTTGCCCTTGCTTTGATTGATAATGTATTCCTCCAGCAGTACAACCCACCCTTCTGTTTCCCTTCACCATACAGCTGCACATTGTGCTGATGGCTTGGGGGCCTTTCCTCATACTGCTGCAAAGAGGGCTCTTGTTCAGAATGCTGAAGATCCTCTCCATTTGACAAATATTTCCTCGTTTTATTCTTTGCCCTAAAATATGCTGTGTTATTTGTCAGCGTTAAACTGCATGTGCTTTCTTGGTTCTGCTGTGCCTGACTGCACTGCTACTTTGTTTACGCTAGTACTGATTAGCCAAATTGGAAGTCTAGAGCTTATTTCTGAGACTCTTGCTAATAACATTTTCTCAGTCTGAAAGAAAGGTTTAGCTAGGTGTTGAAGGCAGAAAATCATCAACAACATGTGCTTCCTCTGCTTGCAGATATGCTGGGCTGCTGTCATCAGATCTCATATATAGAGCATGGTCACACCTGGTAATGACTTGGATAGGAAATGGCATCATGCATGAAAATTCAGCAAATGAAGGTAGTGTTAGAATCAGACGACATGCTTGTTCGCCTGAACCTTTACTGAACAGGTGCTTCAGCATTGTCTCAGGGTCCTGAGGGAAGTGTTTAAATTTAATTCAGGAATAAACCCAAGCTCCCAACTGCTTGAGATGATTAAAAATCCCAAGACTCTTTTTGTAAGACTAAGAGCATGACCCTGATATCTTGGCCAAATTCCAGACAGAGAAATTACATTCTGCCAATGTGAAATATACCTGTCATTTGAATTGCAAATCTATTCTGAATTCCCACTGAGAACTCCTGTTGAGTTTTACACGCTTTAAATGGTTGCCATGTCCACCACTTAGATACAGTATTTCTGGAGTGGGACCTGTAAGTAAGTCTATGTCCAAAGCACATTGGAAGAGAAGAAATAAAGACAAAATACCATCATTATTTCCTATGGTAGCACTATTATTTTCTCAAACTCTATCAAGCCACCAATTACTTTTTATTATTCTTTTCAGTGATGTTGGTTTGAGATTCCTCACAGGAAAGGAGATAATTGAAAGATAGATTAGAAAAGCAAGAGGTTGGGATAAAACTAAAACAGAAAATGGTATGCATGTTAGGCATGGCATGCTGGCACTTTAAATGCTTGGTCTCAGGAGGAAGAAGGCTATTGCATAAGAAATTTAATTTTTAAAATTTATTCTTTTTTAATGAGTTAAAATAATGAAACAGACATATGCAACCATACTGAAATCATCATACCTATCAATTACAGTATATCGTTATGTGTGACAGCTCTACCATTGCAGAGTGTGAACTGGAAGGAAGGATTCAATAGAATCTGTGCTGCCCCATTCCAGCAGCCCAAGCTCACTAGGTATGATATCTCCAGCCTCATCAGAGACCTACAGAACAAGAAAATTCTGGGTGGAGTTAAACCACAAATAACATTTAATACATTATGAACTGAACAAGAAAAATATAATTTTCTAATATGGCAGGGGTGTGATTTACACAGCCCTGGGAAAAGAAGCAGCATTCACATTGCCCCATCTAGTAACCAAGTGACCCCTTGCCAGAGAATTGGGGCTTAGGACATTTCTGTTCCACTGCTAAAAATGATCATGGCACCAATGATTTTGCCTCCATTCTTTCTGGACTTAAAGCCTAACTGGACATAAGATACTGTTTGAGGGCTATAACTAAGGACAATTTCCATTTACCAGACTCTTCATATACTACTGAAACTGTGTAGAACAGTGAGTATCATTAAAATCATAGCCAAAGGAACCTTGGTTATAAGCAGTTTGTTAGGAGCACTCATAGAAACTGTTAAGCCTCAAATAAATAAATATTGCATATGCTCTCTCCTTCCAGCAGTGTTTTAGTCACTACCGTCTGTCACTAGCAGACCTTCTGCCTTTGGGCTCAATTCTGGCAGCTGCTTTCGTTGCCCTTATCTTCTCATTCAAGCCCAAGTTTTTGTTTCCTTCTTTCTGCTTTTCTGCTAAGGGCTGAAAAGCCTCCCTGCTCTGTCATGGACTGCCATGGGGCAATGTGCTTAACCTGCTGCTCCCCTCCTTCCTTAGATGTTGTGAACATGAGCAGATCCCCACGGCTTTGGAAAACAACCCCATCTGACCTTACATTACCTCTTTCTGTGTGTGGATTCAGGCCAAAGACAGCATTGGATTTAGGCGTTAACAGTTACTTTCCATGCCTGGGAAACAGCAGGACTAGCATGGGCACAGGAAGTGGTAGAGACGTGCCAGGGATACTGCAGCTCATCTGTCTTGCTTCGGTGTGTGCTGAATAGTCTGCCTGCCTCTGGAGCTAGAGCTGCCATATGGGGGACACAGCCCTTTGAGGAGGGTGCTACGCTTAACTCTGCATGCATTTTCTTAGACAAGAGCTTGCACCATCCTGAGAGTCTTTTCTGAGAGAGAGCAGATGTTCTTCATTGTCCTAGATCTGCTTTTATAAGGCCCCTTACACTTGCTCTTTAAAAAGGCCTCTGTGGGCTTTCAAAGTGCTTGCTGAAATTGGGAGAAAAGGAAAAGGAGTGTGTCTCCTTTGATACAAGCATGGTCTTTGGTTGGGCCAACTGGAAGTGTTGGCCTGGTGCCGAATAAATATTTTTGATTTATGGGGTCCCACTGCTGTGCAGAATCTCCAGAAGTTAGTTATTCTTGACCATGACAGGCAAAAAGGTGTATTTTTCTGAGGTTTACAAAGTATTCATTTTAAATGGAATCCTAAATTTTCTTCAGAAGCCTTACTTTCCTGTTTACTATATGTCTTCCTTTCTCAGTTTCTCCCCATTCTCTTTCAAATGCTAGGCCACCACCTAAATTATTAAATGTAAAATCAAGTATACATAGGACTAGATAGAATAAAATCAATTGTGTTCATAATTTAATCTGAATGATATGGTTAGAATCATACCTCAAAGGCATAACGCAATTTTGTTTTCTGACTACACATATTTAGGAAGGGGGCTAGAAGTGATAGTAAGCATTTAGAACTCATGGGTTCTCCACTGCCAGTTCAGTTCTGTATTTCTTACTTGTATGATAGCTATACTCAGTGCAATGTGTTCTGTGTGAATATGTATCCCTTCTGAAATACTCAGCTACTTAAACCCGGAGATTTCTTAGTGTTTTTCAAATTGGCTTGAAATTAAACTATTCTCTCAGTTACAATTACATTGTAAAGAGATGGTATCAGTAGTTTCACTAGGTTGATTTCCCATGTCAGAAGACACACTTTTTTCCCCAGCCCACAGATTAGAAACTGAAAGCAAACATTATGAAACGCAACATTGTGCAACATGAAGGGAACTTGGGAGCAGAAGCACTCTTCTCATGTGACTCAAAACCTCATGGAAAATAACAGCTAGTAACAAATGCCATGCTGTCATCAGAGACCTGCATTTATAGAAGACAAAGAGCTTTGACAAAAGCTTTAGTCTTTAGCATTTATCATACATTTTTTAGTGCAAATATACTTGTGGGTCAAAAATTGGTTGTGCAGCTGTCAAACCTTGTTGACAACAAGGTTTTATTATTTACGACCAGGGGACCCTCTCTGAGGAGTGAAGGTTGCCTGTAAGAGATGGGATCGATCTGGCCAAGCAGATCAAAAAGCATCTTTGCCAGCTGGCTGGCCAACCTGGTGAGGAAATCTTTGAATTGGGAATGGGGAATGGGGGGGAATGACCAGCAGTGATGTGAGGAAGTGGTGGACAAGGCTGGGGTGTGGGGTGATGTAAACAGGAGGGATGTAATCAACAAAGCAGAGCACAAGGGACACCCACCCAAACATATCCACATAAAAAAGGAAGTGCCTACCAGACGGAACTATGGTAAAATCTCCCATGACCTTTCTGGGAAATCAGCATGACTTGCTGCCTCTCTGCAGTAAAAAAACAGGAGGAATTAGAGTCTATGTGCAGTTAGAGAGTTATGATCTCATTGGAGTCATGCAACCATGGCAGGATAGCTCACGTGACTGGAGTGCTGTAATGGATGGATACAGGCTGTTAAGGAACAACTGGCTGGGACAGCAAGAGGGGACCCTTTACACAGGACAGCAGTAGGGTGCATGCCTACGGATGAACAATTAGCTGGTGATTGCTCATGTGTCAGGGTTAGTTGGCAGACCAACACGGGTGACATTGTGGTGGGTATCTGCTACAATCTGCCTGACTAGGAAGAAGAAGTAGATGAGGCCTTCTTGACACAGCTGGAAGAATCCTTATGTTCATAGGCCCTGTGTCTTATGAGAGACTTGAAGCCCCCCAAGTATGTGCTGGAAAGACATTACAGCAGTGCAGTGGAAACCCAAGAGGTTTTCAGAGTGCATTGGTGGCACCTTCCTGACACAGTTGATCAAGGAGCCAATGAGGGCAGATGCTCTGTTGGACCTCATACAAACAAGGAATAATTGGTTGGGGATGTAAAAGTCAGGGATGGGCTGTGGTGTCCATGAAATGGTGTTAAGGATCCTGAAAGAAGGGAGCAGAGCAAAAAGCAGGACCACAGCCTGGGCTTTTAGAAAGCACACTTCAGCCTCTTCAGAAATCTGCTTGGAAGAATCCAATGGGATGCAGCCCTGGAGAGGTGTCCAGGAAAGCTGGTTGATTTTCAAGGATCCCCTCCTCCAAGCTCAAGAAGGGTCTGTTCTGACAAGTACAAGGCCTTCATGGATGAGGAAGGAGCTTCTAACTGACCTCAGACGTAAAGGAACTGTGCAAGAGGTGGAAGCAGAGAAAAAGTGGCCTAGGAGGAATAAAGAGACACTGTATGAGCGTGCAGGTATGGGGTTAGGGAAGCCAAAGCCCTTCTGAAGTTAAATCTGGTGAAACATGAGAAGGGCAACAAAGAAGGTTTCTACAGGCACATAAGCAGCAGAAGGAAGTTGAGGGAAAATATGGGACTGTTGCTGAATGAGGCAGGGGATCTGATCACAAAGGACATGGAAAAGGCCAAGGTACTCTTTTCTGCCTTCACCTTGGTCTTTATTGATAACACCTGCCTTCAGGAATCCCAGGGCAAGGAGTATCTGGTTAAGGAACACTTAAACTGGAGATACGTAAGCCCCTGGGACCTGATGGAATGCTCTCACAAGTCCTGAGGGAGCTGACCTATGTCATTGCAAGAACAATCTTGATCAGCTTTGAAAGTCTGTGGCAGCTAAGGGAGGTTCCTGAGTATTGAAAGAAAGCAATCGTCACTCCTGTCTTCCTGAAAGGCATGAAGGAGGATCCCGGGAGACACAGGCCAGTCAGCCTTACCTTGATCCCATGGGAAGTGGTGGACTGAATCCTCTTCAAAAACATTTCCAAACACATGAAGGACAAGAATTTAATTTGGAGGAGTCATCAGGGATTTATGAAGGGGAATTCATGCCTGACTAACCTCACAAGACTTCTACGATGAGGTGACTGTCATGGTGAATGAGGGGAGAGCAGTGGATATTGTTCATCTTACCTTTAAGAAGGCTTTCAACTCCATCTCCTGCAACATTCTCACTGATAAACTGACGAAATGTGGGCTAGAAACATGGACAGTGAGGTGGACTGAAAGCTGGCTGAATGATCAGGCTTAAACGGTTGTGACCAGGCCAGAAGGTTCAGCTAGAAGCCAGTTACTAGTGATGTATCCCAGGGATCAAATCTGGGGCTAATACTGTTTAACACAGAATGACAGAATCATAGAACGGTTTGAGTTGGAAGGGACATTAAAGATAATCTGGTGCCACCCCCCTGCCATGGGCAGGGACACCTTCCACTAGATTAGGTTGCTCAAAGCCCCATCCAACCTGGCCCAGAACACTTCCAGGGATGGGGCATCCACAACCTCTCTGGGCAACCTGTCCCAGCGCCTCACCACCCTCCCAGTGAAGAACCTCTTCCTTACATCTAATCTAAATCTACCCTCTTTCAGTTGAAAGCCATTATGCCTTGCCCTATCACTACATGCTCTCGTAAAAAGTGCATCGCCAGCTTTCTTGTCGGCTCCCTTTAGGTACTGGAAGGCTGCTATAAGGTCTTCCCAGAGCCTTCTGTTCTTGAGGCTGAACAACCCCAAGTCTCTCAGCCTGTCTTCATAGGAGAGATGCTCCAGCCCTCTGATCATCTTCGTGGCCCTTCTCTGGGCTTGCTCCAATGGGTCCATGTCTTTCTTATGTTGGGGGCCCCAGAGCTGAATGCAGTACTCCAGGTGGGGTCTCATGAGAGCAGAGTGGAGGGGGAGAATCACCTCCTTCAACCTGATGGTTACACTTCTTCTGATGCAGCCCAGGATACAGCTGGCTTTCCAGGCTGCAACTGCACATTGCCAGGTCACATTGACTTTCTCATGAACCAATACCCACAAGTCCTTCTCCTCAGGGTTTCTCTCAATCCACTCATCACCCAGCCTGTATTTGTGCTTCAGATTGCCCCGATCCATGTGCAGGACCTTACACTTGGCCTTGCTGATCTTCATGAAGTTCACATGGGCTCACCTCTCAAGCCTATCAAGGTCCCTCTGAATGGCATCCCTTCCCTCCAGCTTGTCGACTGCACCACACAGCTTGGTGTCATTGGCAAACTTGCTGAGGGTGCACTCAATCCCACTGGCCATGTTGCCGACAAAGATGTTAAACAGTGCTGGTCCCAATACTGAACCCTGAGGAATGCCACTTGTCACTGCTCTCCACTTGGACATCGAGGTGTTGACCACAAGTCTTTGAGTGTAACCATCCATCCAGCTGTAGCTGACCCTGCTTGAGCAGGAAGGTTGGGCTAGATGATCTGTTGAGGTACCTCCCAACATCAACAATTTTACTACTGTGTTATACTTAAAAACTGAGTGATAATTCTTCTCAGCCTAATTTAGGCAGCCACTTAAGATGTGTTTGGGCAAGTGTTAGACAAAACAAGCAAGAATAACCTCTACAAAAACAGGATTTTAAATAAACTATAGGACTTTGCATCAAAATATTTATCATGTTAAATAGAAAAAAATTGAGGCTGGAAGTAACATGTTATGCAGGGCTGGTGCCTGTTTGAAATCTGACTGTTATGTTCTAAATAAATTGCAACAAATACAGGTGACCTCATTGTCGTGATTTCAGCCCAGCCAGTAACAAAGGACCACGCGGCCGCTCGCTCACTCCTCCCGCCCCCCTCCGGTGGGATAGGGGGGAGACGGAGGAGAGAAAAGAAAAAAAACCTGGAACCTCGAGGGTTGAGATAAAGGCAGTTTACTGGAACAACACAAAGAAATTACAACAACAACGACGGTACTAATGAAAGAGTATACAAAAAGAGTGATGCACAGTGCAACTGCTCACCACCCGCGACCCGACACTCCGCCACTTCCCCCACCGAAAGTCAAGACCACCCCCTGGCCCACTCCCCATATATATACTGAGCATGATGTCACATGGTATGGAATAGCTCCTTGGCTAGTTCGGGTCAGCTGCCCCGGCTATGCCCCCCACCTCCCAGGTTCCTGTAAAAATTAACTCTATCCCAGCTGAACCCAGGACACTCGTAAAGCCTCAGAAATTAAATTACTTCCAATAATTAATCTGTGAAGTAAACATGAGTGTC
Organism: Haliaeetus leucocephalus; assembly: GCF_000737465.1. Lineage (NCBI taxonomy): Eukaryota > Metazoa > Chordata > Aves > Accipitriformes > Accipitridae > Haliaeetus > Haliaeetus leucocephalus. The sequence continues at coordinate 1,173,131 of NW_010972575.1, forward strand.
AGAACTTCCATATCTCATCTTCTTACCATGTTGCCTTTTACCTTCCTTCTTCTCTTTGGGATGTTCAATCAACTGGAGTTTTTAACACACCAAGAATTTGTAAATGATAAAATGGAACTTTGTCAAAGATAATGTCAAGTGTCAGGACTACTCTGACACTCAACAGTGCATTGAAATGGAACAAAAGTAACATCAAATCAAAGTGCCTGCAGGGAAGGGAGTGGATATGTAACAATGTAACATAGAAAAGGACCTTTGATTTAATGAGGTTCAATTTCATAAAAGTGCAGGTCATCAAATGGGAATGTCATTGAAGTAATCAGGCAGTCCTGCAACTTCCATCTTATTGTTAAAGGAGACATCTAATTAAGTGTGGGTACCATCCTGAATAACAACAGAAAACACAACTTAATGTGATCAAGTTCAAAACTGGGCCCAGAACTGAGCCATAAGTCTATTGCCCTGCTTGCTGCTTAACACACAGAGCAAATCTTTGTGTGGTCATACTAAACAGAGGTTATCTTGCTCTTTGCTTGCTGTTAAAAGTTGTGCAGCAAAACTTGTTATTGATACTTATTTTGAATCATAGATGATTCTTCTAACACAGATGAGTTTTTTGACTGGAGTAGGAATGAGGCAATTAATATACACCATCTATAAAGTGTCATATAGAAAATAATAATTTGTGTCTTTCCTCTTGTTTAAAAGGATTAGAAAGACCTGTCATTCTCCAAAATTTGCTTTAATTGCTTCAGCTGTATTAGCACTAGTAAACATATGAAAAACATTAAATGTCTTTCCTGTTCCTAAAGGACAAATGGGAGAGTGAGATGAAGAAAATGAGTAAAAGGGCAAGAATTTTTTGCAAAAAACTCCTTTTTGACAGTGGCATCAGGGAAACTGACTGCAAGGGAACTTGTAGGTGTTGTAGGTTTCTTAATGGGAAGTAAAAAGTTGAAGATGTTAGCAGGTCTGTGTAGCAGGGGTGTTTCAGGAAAATTGAGAAGCTACCACTGTGCTAATTGACTGTCCAGCATTGAGGTTGTTATGATGCACTGAAACTTCTCCCTCACATGCAGTTGCCTGAAGCAATTTTGTCTGCTAGTGTCCACTGGAGTCAAGATATTTCTGGAAATTGCTGTTAGCATGGCCTCTCCTCAATTCTCTGCCCTGCTTGTGTTTTCCAAAACTGTGTGAGGGCTTTTAGAAGCTTCATGCAGTTTATTCCACAGCCTTCCACAGTTCTATCAAGAACATGCTTATTAAATGCTTTCTTTCTGGAACATTTGTCTAGATCAAACATCCAAGAGGTTTTCTGTTCCTCACTAAACATTTTTCCATGTAAATCCATTTCAGGCCAAGGCAAATCCCAGGGGACAGATCTTCCTACATCTCCAGAGCACTTAGCAACAAATACATGAATGTCTCCTTAAAATGTGGATAAACACAGCAAGATTTTCCTTGGGCAAGAATGTGCATGTCTTTCTTGACTTCTACAGGAGTTATCAACTCATGTGGGTGAAGTGTCCCTTGAGTTTGTTGGTTTGGATTAGACAACTTTTGAAAATAGAGTTATCTGTTTCAGATGAAGACTTTGTTTTAAAATTCCCATGAATAGCCTTATGTTCTTTGCAGTGCTCCTTGGAGTCACTCAGGACAACATCACTATGAGAAGAGTCTGTTTTGCCCTTTGTTCTTAGCCAAATCTAAGTACAGAAAAAAAATTCAGAGGAAAAATAGTTAACCAAGAATTTGTAAAAAAGCACAAACTTTACTCAGAAGAAAGCATATAATCCAGTCATTACTAGTTCAAAAGACTCCACAGTTTATGTGGTGTAGTTTATGTCTATGTGTTCATTACAAGGCCCAGGCAAATGATTTGTGTGTATTCATTGAATTGAACTAAGATGTTCCTGGAACTCAGCTGGGCACACAGTGCAGTTACCTTTTAAGTTTGCTACATGCCACAACACTGTGCCAGCACCCCATGCTGTGGAAACACACCTCAGAGTGAATGAAGGAAGGGGAATCCCACTTACGTATCCACAGTTACCTAAAGGGTAAAACCTGGTGAATCAAGAGCTTCTCTCTGAACCTCACTATAACTGGACTGCATAATGAAGTGCTAAACCTGCTGTGTGTTCCTATGTTCATTCTGCATGCCTTCAGGTCTGCATTTGGCTTTTTGGGCAGGTGCTAGCAGTGGCTGAAGGCCTCCCTGCAGAGCATTCTGGTTTATAAACAGCAGTGGAAGCATACAAGCATGAACTCCCAGAAGAGCTACGGGCAGCATTCAAACAATTCATGGAGCCAGGGTACAAATCCTGACTGCTAACACATGCTGAAGCACATGCCATCTCATCTTCACTCTTATTGTCACACCCAAATGCTGACACGTGCTACCATCACATCTTCACTTTGATGTGTGCACATAGCTTTGGACATGCAAAGAACTGCCAGGGACACAGTCAGAGCAGGTCTTATCAAAAGCAAGAGTTAGTCATCTCCCTGCCTTATCAGACCCAATATCTCTGTATTTTTCTTTTTAATGTAGTTTTGTTTGTTCTTTTTCAAAAATGCAAGTACTGTTCAATGTGTAATAGTTTTCTCTGGGGAAAAGTAGCCAAAACCACATGCAGATGGAAAGTTAACATGGTTCAGAAGGTGCAAATACAATTTATGATCAGTTGACGTGAGGACAGAAGCAGACTGTGGCAATTCCTTTTCTATTGGTTGGTGTGATTGCTATGGATGTAGACTGAAATGACAAAATAGTTACTGAAATGGTCTGTATGCCTTGAATAAAACAACATACACTTTGCATAAGAAAATACGTTTTTTCACAAGGTGAACGATAGGCTTTCCCCCTATGTTCTAATGTATGTGCCTGATTAAATCTTACTACGGTCTCTGTGCACAAGCCATTAAAGCCATAAATATGGAAGGCTAACCATGGAAATATTCAGAGCCCATTTTAGAGGTGAAGAAACTGAAGCACAGAAAAAGAAAATTACTTGTTCTTTGTCCAAGAGGGAGCCAGTAGAATATCTGTGAAGAGTAACCTGCTTTTGAATCCCTGTCCAACTCAGTAACTACAAAGCTATGATTTCCAGCTAGAAATGATATTCATTCTCAAGGGATGTGGGGTTGCAATGTTTGCAGCAGCCTCATGCTTGGCCTCTACGTTGACCGGAGCAGCAACTGAGGCACACAGACCAGGGCACTTTCCTTGAATTCAGAAGCTTTGCTGTCTTCTACTCTGCTCAAAAGGGTTTGTGCATGCTGTGTGTAAACGCCTTCACAAATAATGTTAGGTTTTCATGGACAATCTGTTTGTGGTGCTTGCCAAATGACTAAGCTATTGTGTAGCTTAGGTAAGACAGGGTGAATAGGAAGATATAGGGAGCAAAGTTTAAGAAGATTTTTTTCATTTGTGTCGTGATGTCTCTGCTGGATAGGGAGAGCTTTCTGACAGGAAGTGGTATTTCACTTGGCAGTGTGACCTTTTGGTGAAAATGTGACCAAAAAGACCATGTGGTGAATTTGAGATGCTCTTGGAAATACAGCACAGGTTTGCTTATGATGGAAAGACTATTCAAAAAATTACTGAGAAAACTGAGGTAATAGCTGCATTAAGAAGTCAGTAAAAGCGATATGAAGGAAGAGCTCATGTGTACTACAGCTTGTTGTAGTGGGATAGCATATTTTTTCAAGTAAAAGAACAAATAGGGTTTGGTAACAGAGCATGAGTGCCTAAGGGATAGGAGGCAGCAGATACTGGTATAGTGGGATCAGTGTTGAGAAGACTTACTGCAAAGGTAGGAGGGTTGTAAAAATACATCTAAAATGTAGGAGTGGAAACTGGTCATGAAGCATGTTTTAGAACCTCTTTTGTATAAATTGGGGGAGAATAAGAAATAATGTGAATAAAGAAAATTTAAAACTAGTATGAGAACAGCTAAGGGGAAAAAAAAGGAGAAAAAAAAGGTAGTATCAATAGGAGGATTCTTTGCACTGAAAGACAGCCCACCCTCTTGCAGTTATACCAAGACAAATTCTGCTCTCAGTGCAACTGATGTAAAGCCTGACTAATTCCATCTGTCACTTAGACTAGTGCACATCTAAAAGAACTTGCAGAAAACACTGGAATTAATTGGGATTTACTTTGATCTATCTAAAAAGCAAGATTTTACCCTGTCTTATATCTGGCAGGCTCTTCTCTTTTATCTTCCATTTTAGAGCAGTAATTCATTTACTCCATTCATTTTGGTTTCTTTGTTTTGCTTTTACACCCCCCCCTGCCCCTTCCCTCCCCCTTTTCTTTTTCTGTTTTGCAGTGGCAGCTTACTGGAGCTCATGCAAAAGAAACCAGGCTCTTCCTCCATCTAGACTCTCTCTTTAAAGTGTCATGTGAAATGTTCCTGCAGCACTTTCCTAAGACTCTGATAGCTGCTGTTTATGTTGATATGATCCACTCTATAATAGGAGCTTAATATAAGTGCGCCCTTATGTTATGCTTCAAATCACACAGGTTTCAATTCACACTCCCCCAAAAAGCAAAAATGAGATTAGCATCTAAATTGAAATTGAAGCTAAAGAAATCTGTGGAAAAAGAAGTCTAAAAGAATCTGAGTATCAGTTTTAGGTTTCTTTTTACTCTCTATCTTGGTCATTTCCCAGAAAATAAGCTCTCAGTAATAAGCACTAAACTGTGCCTGGTCTTGCACAGGTGTGTTGAGGGATGAAAAAGGGAGAAATTTAACTCCATTTAGTTAATGCCATTAACTTCAATGAACCTGCGGCTCTGTCAAAAGAGCCTCAAGCTCAGCCTGAGGGAGGATGCAAGAGCTGCAACCGCACCATCTTTCCCTAGTTGGAGGTGCAGCTAAAGCATATTTCCTGGGCAGTCACTGTTTCCATGGCCAGTGGCAACCCCCCCCACCCCCCGGCACGCTCCTCGGAGGTTCAGGAACAATTTGGACATTCAGACATGTTTTCTTTGGCACCCTATTGTCCTGGGAGTCTGTCTGACACAGAGATGGCAAGCAGTTTGAATAAAGGAAACTCTTTTAAAATATTGTTCTATATCCTTAGTTTACCACCAGTTCCATGTGTATTCTTAAAACACTGTACAGAGTAAAGCCAATGGAAAAACCAAAATGTTACTCCCCCCACCAAAACCACCCAGTATGGTTTCCAGCTTACTTTGCACATGCTCATTGGTGATAGAAAGTAAGGATATCTGAGTCGCTCGTGGCCCCTCATTTCTCATTACCTTCAGTGTGCGGGGAAGACATCTGGAGGTTTGCCACAAACTTCCGGTGATGGTAGATTGCCCCTTAATCAGCTCCTGAATGGGTCCATCTCCACACTTGCAAGTTAAGGAGTCAGAATCCATGTGAGAAATCCTAACAAAAATAAATGACTGTGAGAGACCGAAGGAGTTAATGTCTCAAACGTTGTGGTGGGGCAAGTTCTGCTTTAAGGACTAACTCTGCCTAGCAAAGAACCACAGGTGAAAAGAAGCCCATCAGCACCCATCAGCAACGGGAGGGGGAGGGCATGCTGGAGGGTGCACGGCTCCCTGTTCTCTTGTGCTGCTCTGATGTGCTGAGCAGGGCAGCTCACCATGTATGGCAAAAGATCACATCGGCAGGAAAGGGCAAACTACTCCCCAAACGACACCCCCCAAGCCCACGGCCCAAAGGCTATCTAGTAAGCCTAATGAGTTCGAGCGCCAGCCCGAAGGAAGGGCAAGCAGATTATAAAAGGACATGAACTGAAGCCCCATGTGCACAAGCCCACCGGGACAGGACCCCTCGGCTGACTGAACCAACGCTGGATCCAGGACTGGTGAAATCTTTCTCTTCTCTCTCTCTTCCCTTTTCCTCTTCTGTAATCCCTACACCTCATCCCTTTAGACATAAACTGTTGACCAAGTCTGAGACCAGGAATGGATCCAGCCGCCCCCAGGCTCCTCACTGAGGAGGAGTCTAGAAATCAAGGGGGTCCGCTCTGAACCTCGTGACTCAGCGGGAGGGATCCCCTGATTGTCTTCCCTGAACTGACTCCCAAACAGGCAAGGCCTGTAGTATATGTTTGGTGATGCATGGTTAGCACATGTTACACAGTGCACTGACACAGTTTCATGCCAATTTTTGTTGCGAGCATACCAATTTTGGTGGTGAGCATGCCAGTTCTTCTTGTGAGCGAATAAAAATTGAGTTTTGTGAGTTAAAGGATCTCTGGTGTCGTTTCACCTTAATGCTGACCTGGGAATCAGCAAACCTGAGGCATCATCCTGAGAAATCGGGATGTGACAATGACCAAAAAAGAACTGAAAATAAGAGGTGATGAAAGCAAAGGGGAATGGGATGAGGAAGTGTAATGGCATCATCACTTTTTCACAATTTTGAGCACAGGCATCCGATGGTGGAAATCTCAGCATTGCGTAGTAATTCATTCTGACACTAATGGAACTATTTAAAAGGCATGATAATATCTTTCTGAGGAATAATGCATGGTACTTGAAAGCAAACTTGGCATGATGAGGAGGAAGAGAAGACACATACTCCACTGTGGTATCCCCTCACATGTTTCTAAATGAGAAGAACTATTGTTTCAAAGCGCTTCAAAGAACTATTGCTTGTTTCATTTATGACAAATAGTGCTTCTGTCACTGGAGGGGCAAGAGTTGTTTATGTGACATTGACCTTCATAACAGTACAGCAAAAACCAAGCAGTATGTGAAGGAAAAGAGTGTGTTGATATCTTCTACATGCAAAAACCAACCAAACAACACACCTAAATTCTTGAAAGATGTTGGTTCAGCCACTTGCTCCACCTAGTACAGTCATCATCTAGCCAAATTCACAATAATTTCCACAGGGTTTCACTTGAACAGAAATAAGTCAAGTAAAATTATCAGGATTTGGCCCATAAATATATAAATATGCTGTTACCAGATTTAGTTACTGTTATCAGTTTAAACCAGAAGGCTACCTGACACAATTTGGGGAACCTGATCCCACCCTCCCTATTTAATACATCAAGATAGGCTTTTACAGGCAGGTCACAATGAGTTTGAAGTTTGAATTCCCATGGGCTGCATCTAGCACAGGAGCAAGCACTATTTTCATTTCACTTACAATGGACTTGATTTCCATAAATCTGTGCATTTATAACACTTAAAGATACCATGACTCTATATGAAATCACAGCAATTGCACTGGCAGAAATTGAAAACGGGCATTTATACTGACTTATTAAAAGTCTGGGTCAGCAATAAATAAGTTAAAATATGTCTTAAAAATCCAAGGAGTTATGTGCTGTATTTTAGATCAATAAAAATAATGACAGTGTTTGAAGCTGTATTACAGCCAGTTTTATAGCCAAACATTCAGAGAAGTGTTGTAAGACTGACCGAACTGCACATTTGGGCTTCTGCCTAAGAATTACTATGCTAGGCAGAACACCATCTAGAAAACTGGGAAAATTCGGTTAGAAACACATCTCCTTAGAGTTGTGTTAGTTACTTTCAGTGTTACTATCCAGATGACAGTTCCGGATCCTGTCCGGAATCACTCTTCTTAATTCTCTCTACAATAGCCAGCATATGCATATACATGTATACACTCAGGTCGTCCAGGCTGAGAAGTGTAACTAGCCATTTTAAGCTATTCTTATGCTAAACAGGGCTTAGAGTGTAAAATCTTTTGTTATTTTATCTACTTGCATTTGTACAGTTAGCATTTTGCTTGAAGAACTTACGATAGTTCATGTTTAATGTGGTATAGGGAAGAAACAGAACATGGATTTCTCACCTGACTGACAAACTTTTAGACCTGAATATTCAATAAAAAGCATGTCCTTTATTCAGGCAAGGTCAGTAGGTCAAATATATGAACCCTAACATATCTTTTTTTCTTTTTTTCCCTTCTTTTTTCTTTTTCCCTTCTTTTTTTCTCTTTTCCTCCTTCTTTTTTCTTTTTTCCCTCCTTTTTTCTTTTTCCCTCCTCCTTTTTTCTTTTTCCCTCCTCCTTTTTTCTTTTTCCCTCCTCCTTTTTTCTTTTTCCCTCCTTCTTTTTTCTTTTTCCCTCCTTCCTTTTTCTTTTTCCCTCCTTCTTTTTTCTTTTTCCCTCCTTCCTTCTTCCTCTCTGCTTTTTTCTTTTTTTGATTTTTGCTTTTATTTTCTCTCCCTGTGTCATTCCTATCTGCCTCCTTCTCCAGCTTGTCCAAGTTCCTCTGAATCAGAAGCATTTTTCTGCATTCTAGATATACAGATTTACCTGAACAGCCCATCTATCGAACTTTCATCTTAGACATAATGTCAAGTTCATGTTGTCATATTGCCATGCAGAAAGTCTGTGCCTTTCTTAAAGCAAGATAACAGTAGTAACAGATGAACCACTATCAAACTTCCCAAAACATCTCTAGGGTTTACATTAGCTACTTCTCCAAAAAGAAATTTTCTTAATTTGCTTAAAAACAGTAACTATTTCTTCTGCCCTCTAACAATTGTGAGAAGTTACCTAAATTAACATTGTCCAAAAAGATGGATATGTATGTTTAGACTCACTGACAATTCCAAAGAATTTACTAAAAATATATACAGAATATTCATTGAAATAAACAACTACTTGGACAACACAATTTGACAAATATCTGCATACATCAAAAATAAAACAAATGTTATGTAGTCTGAAGAATTCGGTCAATTCACAGGTTTAATTGGTCAGCTGCCTTCAGCAAACATGTCTGCAAGACGATATCTAACATGGAAGAGATAGGAAAGAGAAAAGACATTTGTAACAGGAAGCTTAAGAGACAAGATGGACAAAAAAAATCTGAACAGTTTATTCTGAATCTCTCAGAATGTGAATCATCTGACTAAATGGAGATGTTTAATCTGAGTTAGTCACTGTGGATTTCCTGTCTAATCTATGACAATCTAATCAAAATAGTTGGTGGTGTCCAGGACATGATTAATCTCATCTGAAATTAGATGTCTAAAATAAACCAGATCAATCAAGCCTGAAAAGTGCCTATGAAGGCACTTCTAAGTGAAGAGAACTTCACTAATTGAAAAGGGAGTTTAGGAGAATAGCTCAGACACTTATGTCTATACTGTAGATGTATACAGCTAGATGAGATAAGTCCTGCCCTTGGGCTCTTCAACTTACATTCAGCAGCAATTTGAAACTTGATTTGTGGATCACTGGGTCAGATTCTGCCAGTGGAAAGCAGAAAAGAGACCAGAATGGAAAATCAAATCATTCTTTCTTAAGTGTAAGAAACAAGGAAAAATTCCTACATTATTTTTCTCTGACTCATCAGTTTTGAAATTACATCATTAAATGTATAATTAATGCCATACCAATATGGCATATTTAGAAAGCTGCTGTGTCAATTTTTCTAGAATACAGTGATGTAGTCACTTTCAGCTACTTTATTGTGCAATGCTAATGAGTTAAAGCAACTGGGATAGCACTTCAGATTTTCCAGTTCTGGAATCATGTATCTGTGAAGCCTGGGCTTCTGTTAAAATAAAAAGGTCATCCAGTGGGATAAGCAGAAGGTGGTGGTGGGGGAAGAAATATTATGTGGAAGACCATTAATTTGAATAAACATTTGCCTCTGGGCAGTCTAAATTCTAAAAAAAACCTTGAGTTGACAGCTCAAAAGGCTCAAGGGTTAAAAGAGGATGTTTAGAAGACTGGGTGGGTTTTACACAGGTAATCTAATGAAGCAGAATAGAAATAAAGGCAGTGAGCTAAGGAGAACTGATTGGTGAACTATGGCTGGTACACACATCCTAAAGAAGGAAGGTAAACAAAACCATACACTCAAAAAGATTTCAAAAGCTCTTGGAGGGCACAGTTCTGCTTAGGAAGTTATAGTGTACCTTCATAGTAGTTTATAGTATCTGTAGTCTACCTCACAGTAGAGATTCTTTAAAGCTAGCCCAAATAGCAGAGTTAACGTGACCTTAGCACTACAAGGGTCTGCAATACCAAAACCCAGTGCCACTGTTTGGAACCATCCTAGGATCACATTGATGGCTCATATATCTTTAGGCTATGAGGTAACTCCCAGCGGTGGCAAACCCTTAGAAACCACTTGTGTGACTGTTTTCTTTTGTTATCTCTATGTCAGGAGTCAGAGGGAGTTGCAAACTGCTACCATTCTCTAGATCCAGATAATCTCAACATTTAAATGTCAGCACCACCCTAGCAGTTCCTCCCATGGTATTCACATCAGCTCATACCATGTAGTGCTTTTACTTTTCACATTTTGGTACTCTTTCTGTAAATCTCCAGGGGAAAAACACAGTGGTAAAACCAAGCAGTTTATCTCACTGACATTTGAGGCACGGAAACTCTGAGTCTTTTGTGAATGTACAAGGATGTAGTAACTCCCTGCCAGCTTCCCAGACCTGGTAGTGGCATAGGGAGGGATCTGGGGGCCTCTGGGGGAATGAAAGGAACTGAGTGGCCCATGGAGAAATTAGGCAACATGAGGAGAAAAGAAAAAGGTTAGGATGTTTATTTTAAAGTTGAGCTTCACTCAGATAACGTGAACCTCTAGGGCCTATCAGCTTGTCTGGATGTAAGATTTGTGGCACTTTCTGTTGGGCCATTAAATGAATTACACAAACTGCTCATAAAAATACATCTTCCCAGTCATGGATTTTTTGCTGCTCTTAATGTTGTGCCTGAAAAGAAATATAAAGGAGAATATACACATATGCACACATATTTATGGATACGTGTATGTATATATGTGTGTGCATGTATCCTTCCATTTCTATTGAAGCAAACAATAACTTATTTTTACATATTTGAAGCATCTTTTTTTCCTCAATAGCTAACAGAAATGAAATCTCATTTCTTCTAAAGAAGACTCTTGTATTTGCCTAGGGAGACTTGTAATTATCCTGCTAAGAAAGTTAGTAACAATAACTATTTCATCAAAGTTCACAATCAGTTTAGGAGTAGGGAAGAAAGTGAAGAATATGACTTAGGGATAGGATATTGTCATGATATGACAAAAAGCTCCTTGAAACCTGGTAAATTTCTTTTTAAAAATCATACTGTGCCAGGGCCTAAGTAGCCAAATTAAAAATGAATATCAGTAAGGTATGCTTTCAGTTTTAAGAACATGTGAAGTATTAGTTAATATATTTAGAAATCTACCCTTTTACTTCAATTTTATACAGCCTATTTTCAACAAGTTGAAATATGTATGTGTGTTGCAGGCATAACGTTACTTAACAGAAGTAATTTCTTGCTGAGAATTAACTTTTGGCTACTTTTATTTTCTGACTATTAAAGTTGTTCTGAATACTTAACTCAGCTAAGCAAGAACTGAAACATTCCCAGTTTGAGTAAGAATCACCTTAGTTTTTCCTTAATGGAAAAAACCTGGAATTATAAAAACCACTTTGGGTCCGTAGTGCCAACCATGCTTGAGATCAATGTACAGCAATCCTTACTCCTGACCTTGGAGGAGCTACCAGATTTTCCTCTCAGATTCTTACTAGAGATGAGAAATGCACACAGGTGAAGTGGGTCTCTTGACTAATACCCTTCAGCCAAGCTCACATTATCCTCTTGGGGCTTTAGAGATAGCCATAGATCAGCATCCAGACCTATCAAGAAAATGGAGGACAAGTACCATACCTTCATGGACCAAGACTGTTTTTACTATGCCTTGTTTTTCTTTTAAGTGCAGTTAAATCAAGGCAACATGATCTGTATAAGAGAATATCCCCATGGCAGTTCTCAGACAAACAGTGGGAGGAAAGCATAAGCCCTGGCATGCTAGGGAACATTTTTGAATAGGTGAGTGCCACTGCTGCTCACCAAAACTAACAAAATTACTTTAACACCGCTTGCTTTTTCTTCCTGAACTTTTGCCTTGTTCCACTATGGTCTGAGGCTTGTGGTCATTGCTAGCATGAAGATCTGTATGTCCCCAGCAAGCTGCTACTTTCAACCAGCTACAGATATGCAAACGTAATTTTATTAAAAATAAATCAACAAGTTATTACAGTAGCCACCTGCAGCATCTCTGAGCTGCAGGAGCATGGGCAGAGACAGGTCAATGTCAGGAAAAGCACAAAGATACAGGATTTCACTATAAAATAAACACTTGAGATGAGGGTTCCTGATTTTTCCTGGTCTCTGGAAGAATAGGAAGGAGGGCAGCAGCAATGGAGGCAAGGAGGAATAAAAGAGAAGGTCACATGACCAAAGCACCTGGGAATGAGAGACTTTTCAGGAAGGAGACTGTGTACTGTCAATGGAAGGACCTCAGGCACTGACAAACACCAAGCAGAACTACCAATAAACACTCAGGGTCAGAAAGCTTTACAAGCACTTTTTTTTATGATGATAAGGAGTTTAAGTGAACTTGGATGATCAGTTTAAGGTCTCATGAGAACTGTTCAGCAGCCAAGAATAAACTCAAGAGTAGTCTCTTGACTCTTTTGAGATCAATGGAAGATCTACCATTGACTTTGTGGCACTAGAACTTCCTTGCAGCTGTTGGAGTCTGAGCCTGGGACTGCCATATTATTCTTGTGTGTTTTACCCAGAAGCAAAAGGATTTGAGGCTGAGAGAAGTAGATCTCTATTTGTGCTAATTTACAACGCCAAATAGATTTGTGTTTGATTGCTGACATTTACAATTGCTTTTCTTGCTGTTTTCTGTATGTATAGAATTCTATTTCTACCCTTTCCTACTCCTGGCTCTGCTGTAATGCCCTTTTGCCTGGAGGGAGGAAGAGGAACAGATGGCATGCAGCGAGGCAATTGAAAAGCATAGAAAAGCAGTAAAGTTCCACAATTAACTTCTCAGGCTGTCTCCTCAAGTCATTCCCCTTGTGTCTACCATGCAAAGTTAATGATTATAAAACTATTTCCATCTATCTATCTACTGTCTTAACTGATATTAAAGTGACCAAAGCAATTTTGATTGACATTTGCTAAGTCTCATAAACTAGTTAATTCTGATCAATCGTAATTACCCATACTGCTATAAGCTTTATGTATCTCAGCCACCAAAATGGGCCATTCACCAGCTCCCAAATGTGAACTACTAAATGCTCAGGCCTCAGAAGTCTGGAAACCTAGTTACAAAGCAGTATGGGCAGAACTCAAAAGAGAAAAATGAAAGGGAAAGAAATTAACAAGAACAAATAAAGTGTTCAAAATAAAAAGGATCAAGCTGCTTGCATTGTAAATGGAACATCCTCTGAAACCTCACTGCAGCTAAGTTGATGCTTGCTAACATTCTCTCCACAAAAAGGAAATGAAGGAAAGATGTTGATTTTCTGGAGTAAATGGTTATCCACTGTGTTAGTGTTAGAGAACAGATTGAAGAAATTATAAAACTAGTGTAAATAATTTTAAGTGTGCAACAGCATACAGCATCAATTTAAATGACCTGGTAATTTGGCATGAACCCAAGGAATCATTCACTGACCTATATTTGTGTTGTCTGTTTTCAAAAAGCAGCCAAAATCCAGGGTGTTGTGAGATGTTTGGAAGTAATTTCCCTTCCATTGAAAAAGACCACTAGGTTGTTCTGCTTTTAAAGGGCGGAATTACCAGTTCCAGTAAGATATTTTCTAATCCTGAAGTGTTTCAGGCTTAATCTTAGTTTTCCAGCTGGTTCTGAAGAGTGTAACACACCACCTTGTAAAGGCATGTAAAAAAGATACCCAACTGTATTATTAAAAACAGCTATTGGAGCAGAACAGGTCCAGTCTTACTTTGCACTTCTTGCCTTTTAAAAATTTAATTAAAGAATGCTGGAATTCATAGGGCTATCAGATTTTTGTGTTTTCTTTCTTTTTTTCAGTGGCCAGGCTCAAATTCACACACAGGTGTACATGTTAATGTCATACCCTGAAATGATCTAGGTAAATGCCAAATATTATATCTGAGTTTGTGCTGTAGGTTCTATTGACAGCTCTGTCAGCCTTTGAGAGATTCATGCCTTCACATTTTCAGACCCTGCATTCTGTATGACATTTTATAGCTGAAACTCAGGTGGGGCCACAGCACAAAATGTTAAATGCGTTGTGTTCTCAGGAGTTCAGAAGCTGCAGAGGATTTCTGTGTCTTTCACCAGTGTGGCTGTGCAATGGAGGCATTCAGCCTGCTCCAGGAGCACAAGAGTCTAGTCAGCTGTGGGCCCATTAGCCACATATCGTGTTCTCACTCACAGGTCACAGAGCCTTTTTTAGCTCCTAAAGCTGTTATCAGAGACTTAAAGGGCAGAAAGGACACAATGACATTCTCATCTGATCTCCTGTAGTGTGAGATTTTTTCCAAAGGTATGTCTTCCAGAAAGATAGCCAAAGTAGAACCCACATGGGTGTGCATTTATTACTTCCACTGTTAGCTGTTTTACTTACCCTCATTGCTAAGAAGCTGGAAGTCCTTTTCTAAACATTTCTTTCTAACACTCTGAAGATAAGTTCTATTCCTTTTCCTGCGTACATTTCCGGAAGTATTTCTTCATAGCCAGCTGTATGAAAAGGATTCAGTTACAGTATGCACACTTAGTCAGGAAGGTCAGATGTTTACTAGTAACCTATCCTCATTCTTTTCCCCTTCTTTTTTTTTTTTTTTTTTTTTAATATGTAAGCCTAAGTGGCAAAGGTTTTATGGAGCCACTGCATGAATGTAGTGTTCAAACACATCTGAAAATTGGGAAGAAAAAAAATGTTGAAAGATTTGGCTCAGAACCTGTGAAGATTATCTGCTGCTACAAAAGAGGGACTACCGAACACATCTAGTATTAAGCACACTGAATAGCCAGCTGACTGCAGTTCACTAAGGAAGCTTCCAGTTCATCATGAGCCAAAATATGTGATGGGATATAGAGGAATTCAAGGAGAAATTACTTTGATTTACAATCAGTGAAGGTATTTGCAGACAGCCTGAGCAAAGATGAATCATGTCAGTCAGAATTCCAAGTTATTTGAATCTCAGGACAAAAAGACAAATATGTATGTAGTCTGAGAGTAGAAAATGGGATGGAGACCAGGAGACCAGTGTAAAGAAAACCTAGAAACAAGCAGACTCCTACTTGTATTTGTTGTATGAAAAGTATGGGTTTGTCTTACATGCTACTCCAGTTTTCCTGGATTAGACTGTTTCTAAAAAGCATTGGGCTGGTTTTGGACTGATTCTAGCCCTGTACTCAAAAATAAAAAAGCATAACAGAAGCATCTACAAACCAAAAGGTGTTGCCTGGGGAAGACTGACTGGGAGAATGATATTAAAAATACAGGTGTTTGTCAGTGCTTTGGGAGCAAAGGTTGCAATCTGGATGTCCTTCTTCATTGTTATGTTTATCACAAAACATGGCTAAGCAGTACCAGAAATAAAGATCTTTCTGTAAGAGACTGACCTTCTCACCACTGGAGGAAATATTTTATAGCTACGAGAGAAGGAATAGAAATAAGACACAGAACAGCCTCCTCCTTCTCATGATGTGGGGAACAATGATTTTTTTCTTTCCACTAGCAATTGTGCTTGGACCAAGCTCACGGTTATAAAATAATGAACATAACAGGAAAAAATATTATAAGTTGCCTTTCCTTCCACCCATCCATGTATAAATTTAAACCAAATAATAATAAAACAAACTGGCAGCTGGTGTTTTAAGTTGCCAGCTTGAAAGGCCTCGTAAAATAAAACTTTCTTTCTATGCTTTCTTCTCCTGAGTAGTTATTAATTTTTGTTTTGTGCATTTTTCAGTTATATGTTCTTGCTAACAGACCAATGAAAAACAACAGCAGCAGTGAATGGAGCTGAGCAGCAACTGACAACACACCTGGAGTTACAAAGACTTTCATTTTCAAAGCTTTTTCCTTTTTCTCTCCTGTTCTCATCAATATCTGCATGTAATGGATGATGTGGCAAACAAAACAAAACAAAGCAAAACAAAAACTTCAAAGAGAAAGTAAGATAAAAAAATAATTGATGCTAAAAGCTGAATACAAAAGAACATGGTCATCATATCAAAAGTGCCGTTATCACAACCAGATTGCAGCATAGTCTGGTCTTTGCAATCCAGAACACAGACACAGAAAATTTAGGAATCTTGAAAAAACATCAAAACGCATCTTGCCCAATCTAATGGCCAGCAAGTCCAAATACACAAGGTAAAAATGTGGGTGAAAAAAATGTATTGTCATATTTCCCAATTTATAAACAGGGAAAAGGGTGATGGGGGAACAGTTTTCAGAATGGCTAAATGGTAATTGGATGCCTAATTGCTGTTCAGAAAATGGAAAAATCTCCCATAGGGGTATGTCTGGTTTATTCTTTTATATGTGTAGTTGTATGACATGTCAGACTTGGCAGGAAAACTGGCTCAGATGTACCTGCCAAAAGGGGGGTTATTGTTTACTGGGATCATTTTGTTGTTCTGGTTAACATTGTAGCCTAATAAGCAAATGCATTGGCATGGCTGATAGAACAACAACTTTTATCCATGGTAAAAAAAAAAAAAAAAAAGGAAGGAATTTTTGTGGCAAGCTTTGCTGGCAAAACAAATGCATTATGTAACTTCAGGGCAAGTCTCTCAACCTCCAAATCCTCCATCCCCCTCTCTGATACTTTCTGGTTTATCTGCTGTAAGTTTTATGACTATTGCCTGAAAGAAAACAAATCATTTAAGAATGTATTGTTTAAAAAAAAAAATCAGCAACCATCTCATAGTGTGTGACAGCCCTTGCTCAGCTGAGGCTATGAAGAACTGGAATCTGGAGAGTCCCAAGCAAGCAAAGATGTGTGATGAAGTCTTGGTGTGTACATGAGATAATGATAACAGTAGAAGAGCATAGATAATGTGATGAAAAGGGGCTATATTTGAAACCCATCTAGCTGACACCCTGTTGCAACATGAGTCTATTTTATGTCAAAAATCTTTCAAGATATCTTGATGGTAGCAGATACTAAAACCTGAAAACAACATCCTTTCCTAAAATTCTCCAGTCCTTGACTTTTCATAATTCTGTCATTTACATTCCTCTGTGACACTTATTCAGCAGTAGAAAATGCCTACTTTGAGTCTCAAGAAACTAAACAATCTTCTTCACTCAGTAAATAAAGATACATTTACCTCCCTAGCAAACACATGTACATGGTTTGATATTGTATCACTTGTATGCAAAATTATGAAAACCACAGTTTCATTTCCCTGCTTATCCCAATATCACATAAGAACAGACTTGAGATCAATCAAAATAACTGTATGTTTCCTCCTGAAAGATAGCTTAATTCTGCTTTGGTTAACTGACTTTGCTAACAAGTAGTTAAAAAGTGTCTCAAGTGGAGATATCCAAGTATCTTCAGCTCTTGAGATTCAACATAATAACATGTATTTTTCTACTAATATAGTAATAATCAAATGCCAGTGAGTGTGATACAAATGATTTGGACCTAGGTGATTGTGAAAGCCTTACAAATCACTATGTAGAAGTGTGTCTGTAAATTTGAATTCCCTGTGGACCAAAGTATTGTACTACATTTTACTATATACAGTA
This sequence comes from Haliaeetus leucocephalus, assembly GCF_000737465.1. NCBI lineage: Eukaryota > Metazoa > Chordata > Aves > Accipitriformes > Accipitridae > Haliaeetus > Haliaeetus leucocephalus. Next base: position 1,190,700 of record NW_010972575.1, read on the forward strand.
CTTAACATGCACATATGTAGATACCATATGCTGTGAAGAGGATTAAATTAGCATATTTCCCCACTTACAGAATGTGTTTGCCATGGCTGTTTCATTTTCATTGTACTGAAAATGTGTCATACAGTAATTTTTTAAAAGATTTTTATGTTATTCCATACACTGCCTGTTTAACCTAAAATGTTGCTGTAGTTCGTAATAATGAGACAACAGTGCATTGAATTAGCTGTAGTAGAAATTGATAAAAAGGGAAATTTCAAATGTATCTGTTGAAAAATCATCTCTGAGATTAAAGAAGGTTGGAGGGGCATGAAAATGTGTGCTAAATGCTATGAATATCCTTCTTCCCAACCCTTCATGGCATAGATTACCACCCCAGTTTTCCTATTAGCAATACAATGGCTGCAACTCTCCATGCTAGCACCATCCTATCCTCCACTTAAGTAAGTGACTGACCCTTACACATAGAGTTTCCTTCATGTGCACCTCCCCTTCCTTACTCTGACACTGTTCACTAGGACAACTTTGGGAAAGTTTTCAGAATGTATCACAACATTTCAGTATGTTAGTTAATAAGAAACACTATGTAACACACAGACGTGTATACACATATATACCCCACCACATTGCATATATATATATATATATGTAGGTATACATCCATGTATATATATAAGCATACATGTGTATATAAGTATCCATATATACAGAGCATCTCTATCTATTGATAGATTGATCAGTAAATCAATCAGTAGTTTCTATCTGTAATGAAATAAATCAGTACACTGCACTGAGAAAGCCTAAATTTAAATTCCTAATTGGTTTAGAAATTCTCAAAGGAATTTTTTCCCTAGCTCTGCCTTTTCACTGACTCAAACATGAAAAGATAAACAAGAGGTTGCTGATAGGCCTAGAAGGTGGAAGTAGGGTATTCGTATTTATCTTTGTTCTTCCAGAAAACAAAAAAAGTAAATGCTCTTCAAATAGATGCTAACCAACATGGCAAAACTCAGTTACTAGAGAAGCTATAGCTTTTTTGATTTCCTGGTTTTCATTATCACTTTCACAATATAATTATTCATTTTTGGAATATGGGTGTGGGTGTGTGCATATGTGTCTTCCCTAACTACCACTATTAGGTAGGTGCATTCAACGTAGTGTGATTCTAACTGCCTATGCAATGTGAATTAAAAACCACACTTTTCAGTCTAAAAAGTGAGGTACAGAACATCTAAAAGAAAACACTAACATTTCTGTTACATCATTGGTACATATCAGTAATTTCTGGGTAATTCAGAAAGGTTACCCTGGGTTTGGTCACAGTTACATGACCCCAGATGAGATTTTTAATGACATTGATGTGTTTAGCTTTGATCTTGCTCCTGTCCTCCCCACCGGCCTGCTGCCAGTTGTCTCTGGTAGATGATTTAAACACTTGGCATCAGAAGTCCGCACACTAAAAAAAGAACTGGATCTTCCTTAGCAGCTTCAGATTTATTGGAGTGCTCTTTGCTCTTGTGGCCCTCACTCCAAATCCCATTGCTATACACAAAGTTAAAAAAGAAGTTACATTCCCTAGGTCTTGTCTTTTCAGTTGTGTTTTCACCTTCATTTACATGCAGTTGTGACTATGTGTTAGGAAGAAGGTGTAAATATGTCCACCACCCATGTTCATTTCAGCACTTTTTTCTTCATATGACTATTTTATTCACTTAGGGTACTAAGAAGGCTAAATTCTGAATTTCCCTATTACTTGGCTATTATATTCAAACATGCACATCAGGCTGTTTAAAACAGGATTGGAACAGGACCTTCCATCAGAGCAGGGCTTTTTTTAGACCTGTCTGGGATATGCTGCTCTACAGCTACCACATAAAAAAATCCCAGAACCCCCTGTGCTTCTACAGGTGACTTGGCTGTCAGAGTTTTATATACAAGAAAGGTTTATGCATTGTGAATTATGATTGGGATGTACTAAGTTCTCTGTGGAAGTTTATGAAACATTTCTCTAGAAACTGTTAACTGGGGAGAAATGTCATTATTTTTAAAAAATTTAAAATGCTAATTACTAACACAAATATGAAAGGGGGAAAGAAAGTTCTAAATTGCAATAATTGAATGTGTAGTCAGGTATTGTTGAAAGGCTGAATGTCCTTCTGTTGCCTGTTGATCCATTGACTTACTGGTATTAACTTACAGTTGCCAAGTTGACTTGCAGAATGCTAATGTTGCCTCTCCTGCTGCTCTCTCCATCTGTTGACTGCCCAGTGTTGCCCTTTTGTTTCATAATCTCCACTTTATTAAATGTTATCATACTGGGTTATAGATGACTGAACCATACTGTATGTGTTCACTTGTTTTCCACAGCTTGTTTGGTTCAATACGGCTTTGCTTTTGGGGTTATTCTAATAGATTTTAAAGATGTTTAGAATACAAAACATGAAGGATATTGTATATGTATGTGTATATACAGTTCTTTGAAGAGCTAGGAAAAAAGGAAAGAAGGAAGGAAGGAAGAAAGGAAGGAAAGAAGGAAAGAAGGAAAGGAGTGTGGGAGAGAAGGAAGGATGAAGGAAGGAGGAAGGAAGGAAGACAAACAAATAATGGAAGAAATGTCCAAGAAAGGAGGGAGGGAGGTAAAGACTGAAGGAAGAAAGGTCAGAAGGAAGGAGGGAAAATGATTAAACAGTTCAGCAGCCTAGCACTCAAAAAATCAGGTCGATTTCCAAACATGAAACCTTTTGCCTACATTCAAAGACTGTTAGCTAAAATGTCAGTCACTGCAATAGTTTGAACAGATTGTCACATATTGTAGTATTCCCTTGTGGCTCACAAATCAGTGCTGTTTCACACTGGGAGGTAAATCCATTCTACATCTGAGGCCTCTCCTGTATCTTTAAAACTACGTGAAAACCCTCTTTTGCTATGACTATGGAAGAACAGCATGAAGAAAGAAATGTTCTGCTGATAAGAAAGATCCCTGACTACCTGGATTTTGAAGTTAAATTGCCCTCACTGTTTAAGGTATTGGGTTTGATTCATAAAGGTCTATTATTTCCTTTAGGACTGAATCCAAATTCCATAAAAATGTTGAAATGCATATTATTCACCCTTTTAAGACTTTTCAGAGCAGACACAATGGGACTATGTCTCCTGTTGATTGTCAGGCCACTGCAGAAGCAGGGCTGTCCTGGGGTGGGGGCAGTCTGGGCGTCAGGTACACCATTTGCTGGGCAGGACCCTTTCTGTGGGATGTAGCCCTCCAGTGTTTTGGGAAGGATAAGCTGGGTGGGGTGATTGGGCTGATGTGCTTCTTGACAAGGAAAGGTGTGAAACAGGTCCAGGGTCCATCCAGGGAGAAGCAAAAGGAAATGGAGCCAGAGACAAACTCCGATAATTCAGGCAAGGTTTGGGTGCTCAGGTCTAAGCTTAATGGAACTCCAGGGCCATGAGCTGTGAGTGTACTTGGGGTCATCTGTGATGCTGGTCAGGGAAAATAAAGTAAATAGGTGTGCCCAGGACCCTGAAAATGGTGGTCAAACAATATCACAGAATCACAGAATGATTGAGTTTGGAAGGGACCTCTTGAGGTCATCTGGTCCACCCCTCCTGCTCAAGGCCGATCACGTAGAGCAGGTTACGCAGAACCATGTCCAGACAGCTTTTGAATATCTCCAAGGATGGAGATTCCACATACTCTCTGGGAAACCGGTGCCAGGGCTTGCTCACCCTCACAGTGAAAAAACGTTTCCTGATGTTCAGAGGGAACCTCCTGTGCTTCAGTTTGTGCCCATTGCCTTTGGTCCTGTCATTGTGCACCACTGAAAAGAGTCCGGCTCCTTCTTCTTTGGACCCTCTCTTCAGGTATTTACAGATGTTGAGAAGATCCCCCTGAGCCTTCTCTTCTCCAGGGTTATCACTCACAGCTCTCTCAGCCTTTTCTCATATTAGAGGTGCTCTAGTCCCTTAATCAACTGTGTGGCCCTTTGCTGGACTCTGTCCAGTATGACCATGACTCTTTGTACTGAAGAGCCCAGCAGAGGACACAGTACTCCAGGTGTGGCCTCAGCAGTGCTGAAGAGAGGGCAAAGACCAGCTCCATTGACCTGCTGGCCAGACTGTGTTATGCAGCCCAGGACACCATTGGCCTTCCTCGTGGCAAGGGCACATTGCTGCCTCATGTTCAACATGGTGCCCACAAGGACTCACAGATTCTTTTTTCCAAAGTCACTCTCCTGCTGGGTGGACCCCAGCATGTAGTGGTGCCTGGGGTTGTTCCTCCCCAGGTGCAGGACTTTGCACTTCCCCTTGTTGAACTTCATGAGGTTCCTGTCAGCCCATTTCTTCAACCTGTCAAGGTCCCTCTGGATGATAGAACGACCACCTGGCATATCAGCCACTCTTCCCAGTTTTGTGTCATCTCCAAACTTGCTGAGGGAAACATTGTTCCCCACGATCCAGATCATTAATGAAGATGTGGAACAGCATTAGACTGAGTATTGACCCCTGGGGTACACTTTAGTCACTGGCCTCCAAGTAGACTTTGTTCCAATGATCACCATCCTTTGGGGCGAGCCATTCGGTAAGTTTTCAACCCGACTCTCTGTCTGTTCATCCATCCCATGTACATCAACAGCTTGTCAGTGAGGATCTTTTGGGAGACATTGTCAAAGGCCTTACTGAGTTCTAGGTAGACAATACACACTGCTCTCCCCCCATCTACTAGGCCAGTCATTTCATCATAGAAGTTCATCAAGTTGGTCAGGCATTCATTCCTCTTTGTGAATCCATGATGATTAGTTCTGATGTGTGTCTTGTAGTTCATGCGCATATAAAATTTTTGACAAAAAATAGTTAATAATTTTGATTGGTTTTCACAAGACTTCATCTTCAAGAATGGGAAGATACAAAAATGGTGAAAAATTACAAAGTTTAAATTGATATTTAAGCAAGGTTTAAATTATTTCAAAGAGTTACAGCAATAATACTGAATGATGAATAATGGGTAATTAAGAGGTCTTCTTGTTTATCTGTTGTACTGACAATAAAACCACTCTGGTTTACTCTGCATTGTTCTGTGTCTCTTTTGATCAATCTATTCCAAGTACATTTAACACTTTCATATCTAAGTCTCAGATAATGCCTCCTCAGAATATATAACTGGTTGTCCTTCCACTCAATTGGATTGGTGTAGACATGTGGTTTTCCAGGAATTACAGGAAACAAACTTCAGTTCTGTGAGGACTGTAAAACTAGAAAAAATGGGTTGCACAGAATTCTAGTTTGTGTGTGCTCAAAATACTGTAGAATAGATGGAAGAGCAAGCAAGTTTCAGATTTAGGTGAACGCTTTATAAAAGTAATGGTTGTCTTTCTCTTTGTCTTTTATACCTTACACTAAACCATTGTTTGGTGTCAAGTGAAAAAAAAAGCCAAAACACTATTCTCTGTCTTGATATTTCCTATGCAATCGCACGGGCAAACAATAGAATGAAAAGACTAATTCTATAAATTCCTTATTTGTCTGGACTGAGGTGTATGCATTATTTGTAAATAACCCTTGAAAAAAACCTATGTGATGAGTTGATTTATTTAGCTATTTAATTTGAAAAGAGCTTTCTCTGTTTGACACATTTTAGAAACAAGAGGCATTCAAGCCAGGCTCTCACTTCCCTTTAGGGCTGCATTTATTGTTCCCTATCTTGAATGGATTTTACAGGAATTCTCCTGTGAACAAAATACCATTCCAGTCCCTAACGGGATGGTGACACTAAGAATTCTTAAAAACCACACTCATACACACCAGAATTAATACATATAGGTAGATTCACAACTGTGTAACTAGAAAGGGTTAGCATCCAGTTATTTGTTTTTGCAAATCAATCCTCAAATTTCATACAGACTTGCTATGAATGTCTAGTATAGGGATGTTAAAAGTGTTTTAAATAAGGCTGGATGTGCTTGTTGTTGGATAACTTCCTGTGACAAAATATTCTACCCATATGGGCTAGTAATTGCCACATCCACAACCATACAGTGTCTATGAAGTATTTCTTATATAGGGCTGTGTCTCATTGCTATCAGTGGGACACATCTACATTTGGAACTGCTTCATTGCTTCTACTGCACTTGTAGAGTCCTGAATACCTGAATAGCACCACACACACACATAAAATTATTAATCAAAGTAAAATAGTTGCAAAGATCTGTAACCAGGAGACAGACTGAAAACAGCTTTTCTCTCTCCTCTTCTTTTTTGGATCTCTAATAGGATGCTAATAACCTCCTGCAATGTCCAAAGAACAGTGATGCCCCAACCATTTGTTTTCCCATGGTGGATGCATCAGTACCAACAATTTCAGCATTCTCCTTTGTGTTTCACAGTCTGAACTGACAGAAGACTTTGGAAATAAACAATTGAAAAAGACGTTCCCTAAAGGTAACTATCAAGTTCAATAAGGCTCAAACAAAATGGCCCAGCTGTCAGAGTAAAAGACAGTATATCCACTTAGCTCTTGAAAGTAAAAGGTAATGCTAACCAGTTGTTGGAGGCAGCCCAGAGAGGTAGTGTCACAGTGACAGCTGCACAAAAGGATGCACTGCATAGCAGTGCTCAGATGAATGAATGCCAAACAATGTATAATAGCTACGTAAGTAATTCCCTTCAAAGGACAAACTAAAGAGCAGAAACACACTTTGTTTAAAAGTCATCATTACTGATAGTAAAACACACACAAAAATAGAAAAAGCATAATTGGGAAGCCAAATGAAATACATTTGAAACACAAGCTTTGAAAATGGTCTTATTTTAAAATGAATTTTATCTCTCCAGAAAGCATTTTAATAAAAACAAGGTCAGAATGTTTGTAAGGATTAGTGTCTGTCTAGCCTTGGGCACATGTCAAAAAAAAAAAAAAAGGAGATAGAAGATAGAATGGGAAATGCTTGGAGCTCAAGGGCAAGTCTAGGTCATTTGAATGACATACAGAGAGAATACATGCTTCAGAACAGCAAGAAAAAAAGGACCATTCTTCTACTGCCAGATCCCAAGAGTGGGGTAGGTCACGCTGCATGATGAAATGATTGTCACATCATTTTTGATGGGCTAGATAAGCCATTATCTCTTGCAGAGCCTACTTATGTTGTCTTTGGTCACAATGGTTTCTGTAACTGGAGGATGTTCGAAGTTTATGTTGGGTTGGTTAATTGGATTGTTTCATTTGAAGTGACACCCAGATGTAGTGCTGTTGTTGCTAAAGAAAAGACTTGCAGTGAGAGCAATTACTTGACCTTAAAGGAAACTCAGTGCATTTAAGTTTCAACACACATTACTTGATTGTGGAAATCAGACAAAATTATGACCAGAGTCAGCTGACTGTTGCTGTATAATCTACTGGATGACAATGTTCAGTGCTTGCTGTGAAAGGGACTCTACCTCCTCAGTCCTTCCTATTATCGCAGGATAATTACAGCTATGGGATGTTACAGCTATGTACCATGAATTTATTCTGTTTAGTAGAAACTGGATCCCAGATATCCAGCCGTTAGCTTGGGCAAAAAGAAAGAGCTCTTACAGGAGTGTCCCAAACACTGGCTAAGTTGCACATCTCACTTTTCTCACTCTGTGCATGGGGAATTTTGTTAATCCCAAGAAAAGGAGCTGAAAGGAGAGAGAAAGGGAGGCACACACGGTGTGCTCCAGACAGTGGGGAAGATGGGCTTTAAGTACCTTGTTGACATTAGATAAAGCAATGCTGTGAAACTTAGCCATCATGCTGTTGCAAGGCAGTGTGTTTTTCTTACTCTTCCTGTGGAGAGATTTCCTACTTTGTGTGAACTAACAGTCATCTGCTCACCCACTAAGCTTGACTCATCCACCCACACCATGCCACCATCCTCCACTGTGAAGGACTCACCACAACAACAACTTCATGTGACTAATACTTTGTGAGGGAGAGCAAGGGAAGGTGCACCAGGCAGATGAGACCCTTTTAGTTCAGAGGCTATGATAGGATGAGCACTGCAGGTCTGGCATTCCTCTGTACGCAGAAAAAAACAGGATATCCTCCTGACTCCAGTTCAGCTGATAACCTGATACATTATGGATTCAGTTATTTGTCTTGGATGTGGGATACTAATCATGGCTTGATGAATTTTCATTATCTCATTATTTTCTCTAGTATATATTCAAATCACAAGTTGTCTCTGGGATTCTCTGTTATGCCCTTATTCATCTATCCTGTATAGAAAAATGATTCATCAACAAGCTGGTGGGTGCATGTCTGATACTAACCTGAGAAGCTACAATTGCTACCTGCACTCTGCCTGATCAGACATCTTACAAGGGATGACAAAACCAACAGGCTTTTGGGGCCTAATTGAGAAGTAGGGTCTTCCTCTGGGATCCATCATTTTTTGACACAAAGTGTTATTTGGGAGATCTCAGAGTCTGGTCTCTTGGGAACTTATCTTAGGCACTAGCTAAACAAGAGACTCATCAAGTTATCAAGAATATGACAATGAAGCACACTATCTGACCAAAGGATCTTTATCTGACCTGCCAAGAGATAGCTGAAAGAAAATCAATGTTTTCAAAAAAGAGGATGTGCTGCCAAACAGCATCTTTCCCTGTAGTGAGAATGCTTGGCTCAGATGTGTGTCCTTACTTAAGCCTGATTCAGACCAGAGTCCTCTATATCTCTGCCAAACACCTAATCAGATGGAGGACGTTACCATGAGCATGGCATCTCCTGCTTCAGCTGTTCTACTTGGTACTAAAACCACTTCTGTAACTCTTTGGAAGAGGAAATCCTTGAATTTTCTCTCCAATAATTAATTGTGCACACAGCATAGAAACCCAGTGAACAGACCAGCAAGTATCCAACATGCCATCTTAGCCACAGAAGTGCAGCATCCTTTCATTTTCAAATTCAAGAGCTAGTGACCCAATTAAAAACTGAGCAATTATGCCACCACCTCTGTATTTAGCCAATCTGTTTATTTTCCCTGCCCTCTGATTCATTTGGCACTCATCAATCTTCAGTGTGCAGTCCTTTGACAGCTGTCTGTCTACAACAGCAAAAATTTAATAGTTTGAACTTTGAATATACTTATTGCCTGCTACAATCAGAATATTGTATTGCTGGTGTTATTGAAAGGGAGGTTTGGATTTTGTTAACAAATCAAAGTAAAAAATGCTATAATAAACACACACAAAGAGTGGTCAACTATGTGTTAAATCTATGCAATATCACATTTCCCTATTTCTGGATGTCAGCACGAGAGATCAAAGACTCTATTTGGAAGCCCCCAAAACACCTATTCCCTTTAAAAATATGTCCTCCTTTTCATCTGTGCACCTTATGGAGGGAAGAAAAAAACACACCTGTCACTGATTTCTCCTGTATTCCTCTCAAGCCTGTTTAGTCTATCAAGTGTGAACATCTGGGAATCATCATATTTTCTGCTGACCACTGAATCAGCATAAAAGGAGGACATGATGAGCTCCAGCTGTTAAGCCTCCTGCTTAGAGGATTAGGGAAATTAACCCACAGGATGTTTTACTACAGCACCAGGAGTTAAATTAAAGATACATGTGGCATCTTCACAAGGAACACAGAAAGGAGCTAAGAGAAGGTAAGCAAGGATGAGCTGTGGAAATGTCATCAACCCCCTCAGACTGATTATAAAAGCAGAAAGACTTTTACCTTCAGATATTTCTCTAAAAATATAAAACTTCTACCTCCAGTTCTCTTTTGCCATATACAGTCCAGGAGAACATGGACTGAATGAAAAGCAACTGAAACCACTAGCTAAAACCTTTGAGAATCATGTGCTCTGGTGTGGGTCCTTACCTCAGCTAGGGCATTTACATGTTTTCTCATTGCACTCACACATTTAGGCTTCAATACATCAGAACAGAAAAATCTCTTATCTGTAAAAATAATATTTGACAGGCAGCCACATTTATTTATTTCTGAGTCTGTACCCCTAAAAGTAAACACACCCCTGCATTAAATTTATAAAAAGAAAAAAGTTACCAAAAAAAAAAGCAGAATCATGAGTGACATTCATGGTCATGCCTATTGCCATTGTTAGTAATGTTAACATCTTTATAAAGCCTGGAGAAAAAGGGCTGAAGTGGTTCAGACACCTGTAAAAACACTTTACCTACTTAGACATGAAGTGTTATACTTAGATCACTCTGACTCCAGACCAGGATGAAATTAGAAATGGAAGTACAGCTATCTTGAGGCAAAATTTATGGGTTTCTGCGGTCTTCATGATCAAGTAAGTAAGGAAGAATAATGAAAAAAGGTCTCATTACTGACATTGTTGCAGCTGGATTTTCCCCATGATTCTTTTGCCTCAAAGTGTTCAGGAGAGTGGGCAGACTTAGCTGAACAACCCCTCAACCCCATTTCTGGGGGTATACTTGTCACCTCTAGCTGTGACCAAGGATGCAGCCATAGAGTAAAGAAGGTAGCCACCTCAGCAATGCTGGGGCAACCAGCTCCTTGCCTGTGGGGAGACCAGGGCTCAAACCAATCAGGGAACAGCACACCCCCCACTGACTATCCAATGTCTGTTTCTGAGCAATGAGGAGAGGATACAGTACATACATATGATGGAGCTCCAGGAGGTGCCACTTCCTCTGAGAGAGGTCTCCCAGAGTTATTCGGGACTGCAAAAGGTGGCAACTTACTTGCTATTTGCCCTTTATTTTTGGCATTTACCTGTCTGAAAACACATTTGCATATTTCTGTATGAATTAAATGAACCATACATGCCTCTTTTATGCAAAAGCCTCTTAACAAGTGTTTGGTAGTAGAAAGGATCTTTATGAAAGAAGAGATTTCAAGGACCATGTGGGTCTAGACAGTATAATCTGTAACACTGGTAAAAGGGGCTTCTGCATGAGTTAGGATCGGGTCACCTATTTGAGGCAAGAGCCTTTGACAGCAAATCCTGCATGTTGGTGTCTTACACGTGTAAGATCATAAAAGAAAAAGGTCTCTATATAACAGAGAGGCAGCTATATCCTTTTGATCTTGAGTGTGGGATGTACTCATACTTGCACTGATAATTTCCAGTTTCACCAACTTTTCTTCATGATTCTCTTGCTAACATGTTGCTTTCAGAGCTGTGGCTTTTACCTCAACAATGAATTTTTAAAAATAGTGTTTATCACTAGGTTATTTTCCAGCTTGTTGAACAATTGTTCGCAACATCCTTTCTTAATCAAGAGCACAGTAGTTGTGCTCTTGGCTGCTCTGAGGGCATACTTGATGTTTCTTAAATCATAACCTGATTTTTGCCTCAGTTAAGATAGAAATTATTATAAATTCCCCATTGCAGATGTTTTTATTTTCCACCAAATACCTAGTGAATAATACAGACAGAGAAACATTTGTGATCCAGTGTTTCTGAAATATCACAAAAAGTGAGCGAGAACCTGTGTTTAGCAGAATGTGCACACTGCCACTCCCCCCTTTTTGTCTTCCAGGCTTTTCTTTTTTTCTTTTGGATGTTTGGTACCTTTGTGTTCAGCTGACATCAAATCTGAAAGGAAGATGGTGGACTCGGGTATATCAGCCTGTCACATATTCCTTAGCTGGCAGATGTTGCAGTTTGCTGACTACCTGAATTAGGCTTGGGTACCTTACCACATTTCAAAAGAGACAGCTTTACTGAAAGTGACACACAGCTTATGGAGCCAGACCTGTAAGTGTAATTGCCTTTGCGATGTACTTGTATGTGTGAATTGCTAGGCATCCAATGCATAAAACTGAGCAGGACTTGCAATGTCTTTAATATGAGCTAAGTTAAAGTAGATATTAAATATAGTACATGGATAATGAGTCATGTCTTCTTGGCTGCCATCAGATATTATAACACTATTCACAGTCATGACTAATACAGAGTCTGAAACCTGTACAGTCTTTCTTGGAAGTCTTACACCTAAATTTCAACATATTCTGCCTATGAGACAGAAGGCCCTAATATTACTTCTTAGTCCATGCCTAACCTTCCATTCTCAGACAGTTTGATTGAAATTAACATTCTCCAGAAGTCATGGATTACTTATTTACCCTCAGCTTCACTTGGTGGCCCACCTTCCTTTTTTCTTTTCCCCAGGAAGGAATAAAAAGTAGGTGGAAAAGTGAAATTCAGAAGTTAAGCTGTTTTATTTTTGAAGCCAGAGAAAATGTGCACTTCTTTTTATCTTTAGAGTCACAGTTTGCATTGTAAATATATTCATACCTATATATAACTAAATCCAACATTTTTTAAGCATTCAAGTAATCTACTCATAGAAAAAAATGTTCATGTGAATTCACAAACAAAATTTTCCATTAATATTATGCATGCAAATGACTATTACATAGAATGAGAACTGTTTCTAGATGTTCAGTAAAGGTATGATATAGGAAAGAAATGAATTTTTCGACAGGATTGCATAGCTGAGAAATACGAAGAAATATTTTTCAATTTAATTAATTCAGTCTTCTTTTGACTTGAGCAATTGTAACAGAAGAATTAAAGTGCCATTAAGACTGTTTTTAAACACAGCCCAAGAAAGGATTTTTTGCATGTTTTATTTCAGAGATATAGTTCATTACTTATGGGCAACAAATATTTGCCTTCTGGCAACAGCAGGCAGGGAGTGTACCAATACTACCATACTTTCTCTTTAAAGCATGGTTGGGAATGGGAAGTGCTGGGCATGTGCAAAAGGAGATGAAATCAAAGTAAAGCTGAATTAGTTAGAAAAGAGAAAAAAATATTAGGAAAAGGTAAACAAATAAATAACACTTCAAATAACATATATAATCATATAGACTTAGCTGTTCTATAGAATATAAATAAAGTATATCTTATGCCAGCTTTTATACATTTTCCCTTTGTAAGATATTGTGTTAGTTAACATGGTTTGGGAAAATACAGCTAGTAAATTTTATAGTTTGTTTTCTCCCTTTCACAGTCTCATGCCCCCTATTCTTTTTTCTTCCACATTTACCAAAAATAACCTAAAATATTCTAGGAAATCATTTGATTACTGAAACTATGGATTTGAAATGAAATAGTTAGGAGAAGACAAATGACAGCTTTTCAAGGATAGACATGTAGACAGTTTGTATTAAAGGCCTGGATTTAGCCCATTTTTCAGCATAATGCTGATACAAACAGGGATTTGTTTGTTTGTTTCTGCTGTTTTCCATGGCAGCAGAAAGAATGGCCTTCCTTTCTGTGACTACCAGGTGCGTGTGGAATTATTATAGTGGTCTTGTGACTTTTTTCTCCTTTTTTTTTTTTAAACTGTATCATTGCCACCGTAGGATATCTTCCAAAATGAACATTGTGCTCCTATATTTTGTGATATTGTCAGTCTGCTCTGTGACATAACCATGCCCACTCTGTGAAACAGAGGCCCAAGCAAAACTTTCCCCAGATGCTGACACTTGGAGCCTTGGCAAAAGCAAAGGTACCATGTGTGAATTGTATAACAACTGGAGAACTGCTCATTCCCAATGATCTTTCCTAAGCTGTGCTGGTTTTGAGTGTGATAGAGTTAATTTTCTTCATAGCAGCTAGTATGGGAGTATGTTTTGGATTTGTTTTGGGAACAGTGTTGATAATACAGACAGATGTTTTCATCACTGCTGAGCAGCGCTTACACAGAGTGAAGGCCTTTTCTGCTTCTCACCCCACCCCACCAGCAAGCAGGCTGGCGGTGCACGAGAAGTTGAGGGGGGACACAGCTTGGACAGCTGACCCCAACTGACCACAGGGATACCCCAGACCATATGATGTCATGTTCAACAATAAAAGCTGGGGGAAGAAGGAAGAAAGGGCATGACGTTTAGCATGATGGCATTTTGTCTTCCCAAGTCTCTGTTACATGTGATGGAGCCCTGCTTTCCTGGAGATGGCTGAACACCTGCTTGCCAATGGGAAGTGGTGAATGAATTTCTTGCTTTGCTTTGCTTGAACGCGCAGCTTTTGCTTTACCTATTAAACTGTCTTTATCTCAACGCACAAATTATCTCACTTCTACTCTTCCTATTCATTCCCACATCCACCACGGGGGAGTGAGTGAGTGGCTCTGTGGTGCTTACTTGCCAGCTGGGGTTAAGCCATGACATAAGCCTATGGAGACAACAAGAGAAAGTATGTAAAAGTTTCATTAGCTCACCCTATACATATGTTCTTAGATGCTACAGTTATTGTAGTTTGAAGAGAAGGGGTCTGTGGAATCTATTCTCACCCACTGCAAACAGCAATGCATGTGCACACATGAGTTTTGTATTTTTATTTCACCAATAGTGCCTTAAAAATCCATATTTCAGTCTTGCTCTTTCTTTGAGCTTTTCATTCAAAGCATTTAAGCAAAAAGTAAAACTTTCTGTCACTTATCTGCCAACACCAGCCTTCCCTCCTCAATGAAATGATGTGGCTATTACTGCTGCTTTTGCACTGATACCTGCTGTTGTCAGCCACGGACTGCCTGGGTAATAGTGCTGCCTAATCACTACTACTAGAGCTGAAACCTTGCTGCAGAAAGCAAGTACTTCCTCAGAGGGAGGGAAAAGCATCTGATTATTTACCTTTTATCCACAAGGCAGTTATTATATGCAAGTCTTGGGTATAGAAGCCTGGGTGAAATCAGTTTAATTTAATGAAATAAACAGCAGTTTCATGCAATTTAGGAAGTATTTGTCTAGGCTTTTGGGTAGATACCAAATTGTGAATTCTCATCCATACTCCTGTCTTCTTCCACAGTCTCTTACCTTGCATTGTTTTTCTCCCCAAATAAACTGAGTGTTCTGCAAATTATATTTATTATGTATAGTGCTTTAGAAATTTTCACATACCATGAACTGAGTTTCCCCTTGCAAGAAGAACATATCTGTTTGATGTGATACATAATAGTAAGCATCTGGAATATGGAGACTAGAAATACTGCAGAAATTATATTGTGCTTGTGAAATGAAGGACAAACAATAACCCCAAACCCCCTCTTTCTAATCTTTCAAACATCAAGAAGTCTGGTTCCAATTTTCTGCATTAAAGGGCCAGATTTTTTAAAGCATTCATGGAGAGATGAGTGCACACATTTGTGTATGTCCAATTTGTTTAAGTATAGTAAGATCTGCAGTTTTATGCAAATGCAAAGCATATGTACTTTTTTTCAGTCTGAAAAAACTGAGAACCTGCTAATTCATTCTTATGGATGGAAGACTTGTAGCAAATGAACAATTATTGCACCAGATCTTGATATCTGAACTCACCCTGTCTTGTAGTAATTTTTTATCTGCGAAAAGCCCTTATGAAACCTCAGCAGAGATTTAACTCTGTGAATTGGCAAGTATATAAGAAAAAAAAAAAAGGATTTCTTCTTCAGTGGCTTTTAAATACTTAATTGCTCAAATAGTTGATACATCACAGAAACAGATTCAATGTTTGTTAGTTTTTTTAAACTTAATTATAGTTCTTAATGACTTAAGAAAACTTATTGTAATAGAATTCAGATGTCAGTTTTCCCAAAATGTTATAAGACTAGGAATATGAATACTGGTTTTGTACAATGATCATGACAGTAAATTATCAAAGCTGTGGTGAAATGGGTCTGCAGGTCTTGTAGTTTAGACCCATATACTTCCACAACTGATCAGTTTTTCTAGTACCTTTTGTCGTGGTTTAACCCCAGCAAGCAACTAAGCACCACGCAGCTGCTCACTCACTCCACCCCCACCCAGTGGGATGGGAGACAAAATTGGGAAAAGAAGTAAAAATTGTGGGTTGAGATAAGAACGGTTTAATAGAACAGAAAAGAAGAAATTAATAATGGTAATGATAACACTAATAAAATGACAACAGCAATAATAGAAGGATTGGAATATACAAATGATGCACAGTGCAATTGCTCACCACCTGCCAATCGACGCCCAGTTAGTCCTCAAGTGGCGATTCCCCCTGCCCCCCTCCCCCAGTTTATATATTACATGTGACATCACATGATATGGAATCCCCCGTTGGCCACTTTGGGTCAGCTGCCCTGGCTGTGTCCTGTGCCAACTTCTTGTGCCCCTCCAGCTTTCTTGCTGGCTGGGCATGAGAAGCTGAAAAATCCTTGACTTTAGTCTAAACACTACTTAGCAACAACCGAAAACATCAGTGTTATCAACATTCTTTGCATACTGAACTCAAAACACAGCACTGTACCAGCTACTAGGAAGACAATTAACTCTATCCTAGTTGAAACCAGGACACTTTAAATCCAGTTAACCTTCTATGTTTTATGAACACAAGACCATAACTATTTGGAGAGGCATTTGTTACCAGGAAGTCCTTGAGAAGTGCTCGATCTATTTTGTTTCATTTTCTGAAATGTTATTACAAAATACTTACATTGAGATGAGTTCAGAACCTATCAATGGTTAGCTACCATTGGACTTGGAAATGTTTGGACCTCTGCAAGTAGGTGATGGCTGTGGCTGTCCAAGAGACAAAATACCATCAAGCTGCTGCATGTTTGTATCCCACCACCTTGAAAAACTGTCCTGACTGGAAACACAGGCTTAAGGCTCTCTGATTACTGTATTGCTTCTCCTCTTCTTACAAGCCCTCTTGCCCAGCCAAGCCCTACAACAGACATCAGAATTAGTCAGGCAGAGATCTGGCTGCAACTTTTGTGGCAAGATCATGTAAAGCCTTCCACAGTTGCTTAGTATTAAGGAGGCAACTAATCTAGCACTGATGTATCACATCAAGCAATGTCTACCTCAAGTTGCTGAAAAGAGATTTAACGGACCCTAAAAAATTCCTAATACTCCATGTCTAGATATTTATAGCCTTATTGAATGACTTCTTTCCTCTCCCTGAAAGACTCAAAGACCCTTGGAGCTCAGTTAGGGTCACTACTTCATTACAGTTAATCTCATCCTGAGCAGGGAATAAATAAAACAGCATTTGATTAAGGAAACTGGTAATACAATATTAATAACAGCAAATTACCACCACAAGTACAGTGCCCAGGGAAAGAATAAGATGCAATCTGAATGTAAAAAATTGTTCTTTAAGGATGGACAGGAAACAAAGTTAAGAACTAAAACAATGATAGTGAATAGTTGTTTAATATGAATAGCACTGCCAAATGTTTGCTTTTCTAAATCAATATTTAGACACTTGAATACATTTCTGACTTTCTGTCTTTCAAGAGTATTGAGTTCCTGGCATTTTCCAATGCCTAGCATAGGCCATTTCATTGAGTCTTTTTTTTGCTCACCTAAGGTAAAACTTGTCTGTACGGTTATGTGAAACATTTACATTGATGAAGAGATGTGGTCTTAGGAAAAGAAAGGACAGAAAGAGACTTACTCATGGTGCTCATGTTCACTGAAATGAATATCATTAGCAGCAGCATTCACAGTAGAGTGTTTCATTGCTGAAATCTATTGGTTCTGTGGCATACTTCAGGTCCTTAACGTTTCTTTAAAGAAACATTTCACTGAGGTGTGGAACATTGACCTTTCATGGGCTGATCAACGATCACATATTAATAAAAGCAGGCCATATGCAGATTAAGAAGTAATGAAATTGAGTACTCAAGATGCAGAGAGGGGATCTGATACTTTATAAGGTGAACTTAATCAGCAGGAGAATTACCTCGCACATCAGCATTTTTCCATGGAAATTACAGACCCAGGAAGTAAAATTGCTTTGTGACTCCTGGCTGGTCCTCCTAAGCTCTGTGAGTTCATATCACAAGACAGAAGGTGAATTTCAGTGCACAAGTACCTCTCAGGAGCACTGCTGGGCATCACCTACTGTAACGGTGCTGAATGCTGCTAAGGAGCAGAAAGGCTGTACATCCCTCAGCTGCAGGCATAATCTTATCTTTTTGCTGCCCAGCCTTTCATCTCTTCTGCCACCCTCTTGGCTTTCTGGGTAAGTGATACAGGGCTGTCAATCAAGTACTGGAGAGTAGTTTGAGGAAGTTCATCTGTCCATTTTCTTGTCAGGCACATCCTGGCATATGAGATGAAATGTGTAACAGTGTGCGGCTGTCAGGCAGAGGCTTGAACTTTCCAGGCAGAGTGTCCAAGCAAAGGTATTGTTAGAAGTGCTTTACGTGAACAAAAAAAGTGAGCCTGAGAAGGGTCACAAACAGTAACTCAGATAAGCTGGTCTTGCACCATCTGCCCCTACAAGGGAGGGTGAGTAAATGTGTGCCTAGCGTAGCAAAGGCTGCCCTTTCTATACTTTATAGCAAGGTGTCCTGGTTTTGGCTGGGGTAGAGTCAATTTTCTTTCTAGTAACTGGTATAGTGTAATGTTTTGGATTTAGTATGAGAATAACATGGATAACACACTGATGTTTTCAGTTGTTGTTAAGTAGTGTTTATACTAAGTCAAGGGGTTTTCAGCTTCTCATACCCAGTCAGCAAGAAGGCTGGAGGGGCACAAGAAGTTGGGAGGGGACACAGCCAGGACAGCTGACCCAAACTGGCCAGAGGTGTATTCCATATCATGTGACATGATGCCTAGTATGTAAACTGGGGGGAGTTATCCGCCAGGGGCAGATCACTGCTCAGGAACCAACAGGGCATCGGTCGGTGAGTGATGAGCAATTGCATTGTGCATCACTTGTTTTGTATATTCAAATTCTTTTATTATTATTATTAATGTCATGTTATTATTATCATTATTACAATTATCATTGTAATTATTATAATTATAATTATTTTCTTCCTTTCTGTCCTATCAAACTGTCTTTATCTCAACCCACAAGTTTTACATTTTTTTCGATTCTCTCCCCCATCTCTCTGGGTGGGAAGGAGTGAGTAAACAGCTGCGTGGTGCTTAGTTGTTGGCTGGGGTTAAGCCACAACACAAGGGCAGGATGCTGTGCTCCCATGAAGACTCGTAGCCAGGCAAAGGGAGGAGCTTGTGCAGAAATTCACTATTGAATAAACCAGTGCAAGCTATGCTATTTAGTGCTAGTATTGCCACCAATTCAGTGAAAGACCAACAGGTGTTTTAAAGATAAACTTCTGCACTCAATGATGTTATGAATGCTTGTTAACTACTTAGTCCACAGAAAAGTATTCTCCTTTTTTTAAAATCAATCAAACAAACAAACAAACCTCCCAACCTAAAACTCACCTCTGTTGAATATGCTAGATGAAAAGTACTTGCCAAATAGTACATTTGTCTTAGACTAGCTTTACTAGTTACTGTAACTCTATTTAGAGTAATGCCTTCCTCAGCAAAATTGGTATCCTGTCTGTTTTAGCATCCATCATTTTCTTGAATTTTTCTTGTCTTTAGTTTGAAAATTGTTTGTAGGTTCTTAATTGCAAACCCTACCAGAGGGAGAGATCAGGAAACACAGGATTTGCCAAGTGTGATGAATGTCCTGCCTCAGGGAATGGCCAATACCTGATTTGTTAGAGGAAGGCCAAAAAGCCTCAAAACACATTGAGTCAGTCATGTAGGAGATCCCAGCAGACTGATACCTGGAAGCCTAGCTCTAGGTACACGACCTTACTTGAGTGCAATTCTACAAATGTTATCACACCCCTGCACTCTCCTGTCATCCTTTCCCCACCAGTCAAATGTATTCTTTTCTGTGTAGATGAGTGGGAAGTGTGAAGCTCAGACTTCATCCTACCTTAGGACCTGATCCAAATGTCAGAGCAGAAGAGTAGGATTTCTCTTGCAGCAAATGAAGATGGATGTGCTCTGCCTTCGTTACTGAGCTGAGCAGAACTCCACTGAGGCATGGAGATCAGTCTACTGCTGTGACTGTGCCCTCAGTCAAGGTGAGATGGTGTGCTTCCCTTCAGCTCCTCACGTAAATCATTATTTATATTCACACAGTTGTACACAATTGCACAGCCCACAGTGTACCATATTTCATACCAACCTCCCAAATCTCTTGGTTTCTTATTGTCAAATACCTCTACCTTTGCTATTGCTACAGATTGAAGTCTTGCTGATGTATTAAAGGGCTGTCTGTTCTGTGACATGACTCAGTTCCTGACATTTTTCCTCCATCTGTAAAATGGAGCTAATAATACCTTCGTCAACAGCTTGTTGTGCATTTTAATTGCTTAATGTCTGAGAAATGCATTAAGTTTCTGGAGTGCAAAACATGATAAACTTCATTTTATTTTTATGTTTTTGATGCCGATGTTTGCTTCAGTGATGTCCCAAAACTGGCTCAGTCATCTTAGTTTGGAAGTCAAACAGCTAGAATGCAAACCTGGAAAAACCTTTTTCCTAATTGGTGCACTGTTTATATCATGAGTAATAACTTCTGTGGCTTGGCTGGAAGAAATTAAGAAGGCAATAAAAATGTCAAACAAAGTTGTAATGAATTTAGAAATAATCACTCATAATTTAGAGTTCATCAACCCAAAGCGTTATTTCATTTGATAGGTTTAGGTCATTATAAAGAATGTGCTCCTTCTCACGTCTGAAACTACATAAAAAGGGACAGTAGTTTATGGCTGCTATATACTTGATGAGATATTAAAATTTTGCAGCGGGGAGGAGGGGGGGGGGGGGGGGGGGGAAGGGGAATATCTGTTTGAAGGTTGTATTTCCCCCAGGCTTTTGTGGTCTCTGTTCTAAGTAAGCATGAGTCTCCAGCTTTTTTCTTTCTTTTTTTTTTCCTCCCTGTTTTTTTTTCTTTTTCTTTTACAGCTTGTTTTATGTGCCTGTGTGTGCTTTGTACATAATTAACTTGGACAATATTATGGCAGATGCAGTTAATTGATTTTTAAACTTCAGTTCACATAGACTGCTGTGTAAGATGCTACCAAGAAAAGGGATGCGCTATGTATCTTTTCACAGGTATCTATAACCTATGTTTTCTCTTCAAACAGCTAACAGACCAGTATCCTGTCTGCTAACTATGCCTCCTCAGAAAATCCTTCACACTCTGCTAAGATAATACTACAAGAATAAAGCCTCCAGAAGTCAGCCCTTTCCTTCTTTCCTTCTCCCCTTCTTACCTTCTTTTTCCTATCTCTTCCCCACCAAAGGAAAGGGGAATAACCCTTTCCCTTTTCCCTCTTCTCTTCCACAATTCTTTATGTTTGCTAATTCTGAACAGGCTTTGGGTATGTTTCAGTTGTCACAGGTTTTAAATATTGCAGTCAAACAGAACAAAACAAACTCTTTTGACCCAGCAGGAAGCATGCTTTTCAGCTAATCATTTATTGTGAATGTTATTCAGGTGCTTCCATTAATATGTAACTGCCAAGTGCACTGATTCTGTCACAATTACGTAGGGTAATAGTGTCAGGAAAGATTATTAGGTTTCTTTTAGTTTAAAATTCTCAGGGTTATGTTTTCCAAGTATTTTGTAACTTTAGACTTGAAGTGTATATTTGAAATTATTGCATTTTCTCTGCTCAAAAATAACAACTTACTCTTTATTTTTCAGTCACTTCATGTCCATAAGGGGTTTTTTTGGTTGGTTCCCCTTTCCTTCATAAAAAAAGCCCACAATTGATTTTAACAGTAGCCATTGATGGTCCTGGGTAAGCCCAGAGCTTGCACTTCTACCAGTCACATAATTGGAGGGTTTTCACCACAGGGATCCTAGTAAATCTTTTCCAAGGATTAGGTGCCTGACTCTAACATCACTGCTTAAATCAGTAATTTATTTAGTTTGTCCTCAGTCCAGTTATGAAGCACATTTTCTTTCCAAAGCTGGTCCAATATTTTCCTGTGGTTTACTGAAGCTTAACTGTTGGCAGCATTAAAAAGTGTAATCATTTTTCACCAATCAATGACAGCAATTTTACTTTTATGATCTTCCTAAATCCTGTCTCTAAACTTTAAGTAAGTCCCGGATGATGTTCTGCAATACGGGGAAAGCAAACCATCTTATTCTCAGCTGTGGTTTTCCATTGGCTTCGTCTGCTTATCTGAACCTATTTTTAAATCACCTACCCTCTCTTATCCTTACCCTGTGCAAGCCACTACAACCACCTGTTTATTTTCTCCTTGAAGGTCAGTCAATTATTTTTCCTACCAGGCAACAAATCTGTGCTAGTAGACACTTTTTTTTTTTTTTTTGCCTAAGTCTGCTGGGCTAAGAAATACAGCAGGCTTAACTCAACTGGTTTCAGATGCCATCACAAATGTCTTCTCAAAGCATCTTCCCTGACATTCTGAAAAAAGTTTTTTTTTCTGACACATGACCATCTTGTTGTCCATCTGCATAGATGTTCCTGCTAAATGTAGGTCTATGTGCTCATCCACCAGTTTTCAAGTTCTGTTTATGTCACCATCTTTTGAAGCTTCTTGGCACCTTCCTCTTCCTTCTTATTTCCCTTCATACGCCTGTGTCTCAACCTCTGCTGAGCCTTGTTGTAGGTTTTGCTTGCTTCCAATTTAGTGGAAAAGACCAGAAAGATTCCCTTCTTTACTGCCCAGATGGTCTGCAAACTTGATATGTCCCAAATTCCACCATCTACTGCAAAAATAAATGTTGGGAGCCTTTAGCTTAAAAAACAAAGGCAACAACACCAAATTCAAGCAAATTTATTGAACAAACTTTCCTTGGAGCTTCTGTTGTGCCCATTCAAACCAGATGTTTTCAAATCTTGGGGACCAAGAAATCCCAGGGCATCAACTACTGCTGGTATATACAAATAGAAGACAACCTTCTCCTACAAGTTTGCTTCAGGTAGGAGGAAGATGGAAGATTATTGGAAGGAATAAAGAAATAAAGAAAATTCACAGTTTTATTTTAAAAAGATCATGTAAACTTGAGTTCAAGGCTGCAGTGTTATGCAGTGTAGAGACTTAAATTTAATCTGAAAAGCTATGAAATGCTGCAAATCTCATCTGTTGATTAGGTTACAAATCCCACAAGAACTGAGGAAAACAGCACTTACAGAACACTGTTATGCTGTTGAGAATCTCGTCTAAACATATCTTTTAAATTTACTTTCTTCTTCAGCTTACGACTGACAAAGTAGTGTCCCTTATTCAGCAGGGACATTATCTGTTAAAGTAACATTATTTATTAGAAAGCTGATGAATCAACCCCAGAGATTCGCACTTAGGTAAGTACTTGCTGAACTCAGTAAAAAATGTAAGAGGTGAGGGCTTCTATTAATGCTTTCTATTATTTAAGGAATACACGTATCATTTCAATTCACTCTGAACAAATTTCAGAAAACTATATAATGAATATAGGAATGCAAGTTAAAAAGAAATTTCATCACTGGGTATTGTAAGTTAACATTGTCTGTATAGCAAAGTGATGAAATATTTGAAAAAAAAATGTTTGGCAAAAATTATGATTTTTTTAATATAAACAGGTTTTCCTAATATTCTAAAAAAAATATATATACGGGGCTCCAGTTACCCTCAGCACGATTAAGGATAAATTTGGGTAGTAAAATCTAGTTAAAATGACCTAACCAGATACACGAGTAATGCTTAAAATACCTTAAAGAGGCTTTTAACTCACTTTTAAGAGACAGTTATTGTGAGTAATTATAAGTTAATTAAATATTGATTATTACAAAAGTGTCTCTTTGATTTAAAAGGTAAAGCTATAAGATAAACCTTGTTACTTTATTATTTAAAAATTACAGTGATAATAAATGTGCAATTATCCTTTATTGTTATTAAGTAGGATTTGTCTCATTATTCAGCTCTAATTGGTATTAAACATTAAACAATCTAGATATTGTTGTTAAGCATTGGAAAAACTGTTCTAAATATCTAATACAGCAAGTGACAGTAATCATCCTGAACATTTCTTTCAGGTTTGATGTTGGTGGGAAGTTTTTTATCAATTGATTAATTACACTGTATTAATAACCCTAACCTATTTTAATTTCACAGTCATGACAAATTGATTTATTGTCAATATTCCCACTGGATCTTGAGGTCAGAAGTTTTTTTTCCTAATGATCAATTAATAGTAAAATAGTAAATTATTATGTAGCAAGTAAGAATACTTACTTTTCAGTGTTCTAAGTTAGTTCTTGGAGCCAAGGAGTAAACTGGTAAACTTCTCTCTGTTCCTTCACCTGCCAAAGAGGAAAAACCTTTTTTAAGATACAGATTAAGCTACTGGATATTTTTGACACTTTTTGTTTTGGTGGAGAGTCTATTATATATTTACAATGAAAGATGATGGAAAACATCTGGTTTCCTTAAGTATCTCTTGAAGCAGTGTTCCACATCTTTGATTGTGCTATATACCTATACCACTTCTTTCCCTATATGGATCCATTTGCCATTAATAAATTCCAGAGGCAGTAAAAGGTAGTAAACTACATTCTTCCACTGGTAAGATGAGGAAATCAAGGCACAGAGAAATATGGAATCTCCAGATAGTAATTTTTTAGCAAGAAAAAAAGATGATCTTGGAACTACAGACTCACTGGATGGATGGGCAGAGGCCAACTGTATGAGGTTCAACAAGGCCACGTGCTTGGTCCTGCGCTTCGGTCACAACAACTCCATGCAGCGCTACAGGCTTGGCGAAAAGTGCCTGGAAAACTGCCCGGCAGAAAAAGACCTGGGCGTGCTGGTTGACAGCCGGCTGAATATGAGCCAGCAGTGTGCCCAGGTGGCCAAGAAGGCCAACGGCATCCTAGCTTCTATCAGAAATAGTGTGGCCAGCAGGAGCAGGGAGGTGGTTGTTCCCCTGTACTGGGCACTGGTGAGGCTGCACCTCGAGTACTGTGTTCAGTTTTGGGCCCCTCACTACAGGAAAGACATTGAGGTGCTGGAGCGTGTTCAGAGAAGGGCAACAAAGTTGGTGAAGGGTCTAGAGCACAAGTCTTATGAGGAGCAGCTGAGGGAGCTGGGGCTGTTTAGTCTGGAGAAGAGGAGGCTGAGGGGAGACCTTATCGCTCTCCACAACTACTTGAAAGGAGGTTGGAGTGAGGTGGGTGCTGGTGTCTTCTGTCAGGTGGCTGGAGATAGGACGAGAGGAAATGGCCTCAAGTTGCAGCAGGGGAGGTTTAGGATGGATATTAGGAAAAATTTCTTTACTGAAAGGGTTGTTAGGCATTGGAACAGGTTGCCCAGGGAAGTGGTTGAGTCACCATCCCTGGAGGTATTAAAAAACACGTAGACAAGGCACTTCAGGACATGGTTTAGTGGGCATGTTTGATGGTTAGACTCAATGATCTTGAAGGTCTTTTCCAACCTAAATGATTCTATGACTCTGGATGAATTAGATTACCCTTCCTCTCATTCTTAAAAAACAAACACAAAAGAAACAAGAGGCAGACAGCAGAAACTTAACTAAATGGAGTTTCCCTAAGCAAGAAACTGCATGTAAGGGTATAGTTGTATTTGCTTATAAATCATGTGACTGAAAGCTGTGTGAGAGCAGAGTTAGCTAGTTTGCTATGAAATCTGAAGATAATTAGTCTTACTTATTACTAGTCATTTCTACTGTTGAGGGGATGGGGAAGCACAAAGAAATCATTGAGAGGAGCATATATAGAGAGGTAAATGTTTGCTTCAGACTCTGTAAAAAAAGAGGCTGGACACTTCTCAAGAATAACATTAGGTTTTTTGCAGTTTTAGGTATAAAAATGACAAATGTCAGATTCAGTGCAATATTCCAATACCTGTTTCAGGCCCAACAGAATGAAGGAGAGCCAAACAAAATAATGTAGGAAAGGTGTAAAGGAAAGGATGATTTTCAGCATCTAGAAGAGGTTCAGATTTTCTTCTTTTTTTTAGGGGAGGAAAGATGAGATCAGAGTTTATTTTAGCCAGAATTACTTTGACCTAATCAGCACTGAGAGACAAGACAACACTGGCCTGACTTCAAAATTTTAGTGTTTCTCATGAAGAACCTGCAGGGAATAGTTATCAGTAGATGGGCAGGCTATATGATATGAGGGGTGAAGAAAATAATTGTGAAGTGTCCCTCCTTCTCAGAGAGTAAGCAGAAATGTCAAGGAAAAGCCCCACAAGCCCCCCAGATCAGAATAGGATAGGAACAACCTTTACTGCTGTGTTGCCTGCGGGGTGTCCCTGGATGCAGGTGAGCAGGCAGCTTGCCCAGCATGCTCCTTCAGGCTGGCTCAGTGGGATTAATGGGGTTTGCTCACTTTCCAAAAGGAACATGAAATGAAGCAAAATCATAGACAAGCCTTCTTCATGGTTCGCCTCCTCTAGGAGCTGTCCTCAAGGACCACCCATGTCTCAGCCTTACAACTCTGACTGTGCAGAGGTCTGCACACCCCCAGGAGCAGGAGAGGGGTTGTCCATGCAGGCACACTTCTGGCCATCCTCCTCTGCTCCAGCAAAACACAGGGCAGATGTTGAGACCACAGCTGGATTTCCTTTCAACAGTGCTGTTGCTGCTGTTGTTGCTGCCATCGTTGGTGAAGGCTGGAAGCCTGGTAAACAAATGTGGCTGTAGGTTCCTTTACACAGCTGCTTTTACATCCTGGGGCCAGCTGGCAGCCTTCAGGGCATTGCTGTCCTCTCAGTGGTGTCTAAATGTGGAAAAAAAAGTGCAGGTTAGAAGAGAGGAGCTGTCCTTGTCCGCTCAAGCTTATGCACACTCACAGATGCTGGCAGATGTCCATGTATTGTTCCTTTGTGTAGGAGCATGTCAGAGCACATGGCTCTGCTAGAGCAAGTGGTACATAAACATACATAGATGTATATATATACACATAAAAAGCAGATACAATAGCCCTCAGCGGTGTGATCAGCCACTGGGTTTATCAAGAGCAGCTTTTACCCTAGTTTGTGGATCAGCAAAGCATCTTTCAAGTATGGACTTTTCATGTTGGCATTTTAAATACTCTTTTTCAAAATACATTAGTCTCTGTAAGCTTTTCCTTTATTAATATGCTGTAAGCTTCAAAGTATTGTTTTCCCACGATGTAGTCTCAAATACTAAGGAGACACTCGCCCTTGCCTAATCACATCTCCAAGTAAGCAAATATTGGCAAAAAAACATAAACCTGATTGTTCCCTACAATCAAATGATATTGAATTTGGTGGCCGTTCTTGCCGTTTATAAATATGAATTACAAATATATGTTGCCTCAGGGCATCATAAATTGACTTTCTCTAGTAAAAAGCTCTATTTCAGCTCTCAGATGGAGAGCTGTTAAAATTAACAACAAAACAAAGATGAGCTTTGGAAGGACTTTTAATGTCATCAGAGATGCCCCAAAAAGCTTATATCAGAAGAGAGAGCAGAGACTTTCTTTACTAGTTCATATATACAGCTGCGAGTAGAATTACCTACATACATCCAGTGTTCATCCAGAAAAGTATGAATAATCTTCAAGGCTATGAGCAACAAAGAAGGGGAAATAGTACTGCACAAAGAAAAGAAACAGCACTTACTGATGCAGATCGAGTTTTAATAATTGGGGAAGTTAATAGATGCTGTTTGGTGTCATTCCAGGCAAGATTTTTGTAGACTTGTCACAACTGGAATTCTCTGCAGCTTGCATCACCAGCCAAAAATTGCACAGCTCGTTGTTCCCAACTCTCCCATTTTCCAGCCTCAGAAATTCAAATGCTTTGTGTCTGAATTCACAATAGCAACCCAGAAAGAGCATTGCCAAGCAAGACAACCAGTTAACCAACTGGCAATGTGTTGATTTCAAGACTCCCAACAGTTTTTCAACATTGTAAATCAATGTCTTTGATGTTACTAACTCTTGTCTACTCCAGGGTTACTACGATATGCTAAAACCTTACTAAGACATGCACCATGAATACTAATGAATAACACATGTGATATACAGTGGACATTTACAGAATTAAACCACACCTGTTATTTTCCTTACTACTGATGATATTCTGTGGCCAGCCCTGGTGTTTATATGGACAGCACTTTGTACTGTCCTACGTGACACTGAATCCAGCTCTCATTGAGGCTGGGGCTCTACTGTTCATCCTTCATTACATAAGGCCATGTGTAAAGCTACAACATTTACATTTATATGATTCATATTGTATGCATCTCTGAGCGTACAAACCTTGAAAGATGTTCTGCTTTTTTGGGAGTTCATACATGTTTGGTTTTAACATACACTTTTTGTTGTGCAGCCTATCATCATGTTTTTTCTTCTCCAGCTAATATTCTGAAAGGAAGAATGAGTTCAGCAAGCAAAAATGCTCATCTTGATGACAGAATGGAGAGCATCCTGCACGAACAGTATAGGACTTAATCCAGGAAGGTGCTGAATGTCTTCAGACAGAATCAATAAAACACATCAAACCCTATACAACTTGGAGTGTATAAAGAGTCAGCATGATTTCAAGCTAACTGCCTAAAATACTGTAACTTGAACATATCAGAGTTTTGCACTACCTGGGCCGAACAGGTCAGCCTCTTTAACGACTGAAGTTATAGTGCCAAGAGAGAATTGGAAACCACATCTAGACTGGCTGTGAGACCTTCCAGCTGTATCAGTCTGTTCACGGGGCAATGAAGTACTTATCACTTTTAAGGATTAGTTTCTGGCAGGAGAAATAACTATTGGCTATTGGAAATATGATGTTGCAATACCAACACTTTCATTGGGATAAAAAATGAGACAAACAACAAAAATGATAACTTAGGCAAAACCTGAAGACTAAGGGTATCAGAATGAAAGCAGTCCCCTTAAGACACAGTTAGAGATAAATTGCACTTAGATACAGATATGCTTTTCCAAATAAAATTCAAGGACTATTCTATGTATATACCTGAGGTAAAACGTTGGCCTTTGTAAAGCCATGTTTGGGAACATCTAAAAAGATTCTCCTGAAAAATGAATATATCTCATTTTTGGAAAATGTGGTAGCTTTGTGGGAATTCAAAAGTAAATTGCCTATTGCAATTCTACTCTCCCTGGTTGCAAAGCTTTTAAAAGACAGCAGTCCAGGAGACAGTATAGGGTAGAAAATAGGTTTTTAAGAAAATGTGGAAATCATGCCAACATGAAAAAAAAAATCAGCAATTTTCAATGCCAAATTTAGAAACTAAGTGTGTATAATTCTAGGAGGTGCTAGCAAAAAAAAAAAAATTAAAAAAAATCAAAATTATACCTCGTAGCAATACTGAACTGCTTTCGCATCTAAAAAGAAAGAAAGAATATATTCATTTTTCAAATTAAAAAATGCAGAATAGTGCCAAATTACACAGTGTCAAGTGGAATCAAATTAAAATGTTGATTACTTAGAGTTACATTGCTAGCACAGCTTCCTTTGTGTCTGGTACCCAAAAGTTGTTTTCATTTTCAACTGGCATAATATTTAAGCTAGACAATGCTTGCAGTATAATTTGCAGACATACTGCTATGTAAAATATGTGGAAGCTGGTCCATTACATGCCATTCAGTTTAAATGTATTAGGCTTGGGTGTACCTCCATGGCTGTTATTACTAGAATAACATGACTAAGCATAACTTGTATTCTGAATTTTTTCCCTGGGGCACCCAACTTTAACTGGCTAACATCCATTCATGCAGACTCCTCTTCACTTATTAGACAAATACTGTGTTGCTGGACTTAAGTATTTTTGAAATCAGCAGCATGGTTTTTTTGTGACACTGAAGTCAATATTAGTGGCTTGCTAGGAGCTTGAGGGTCCTAGCTAATGTACATATTAACTTTATGAACGATGCATGAGTAAGAACAAAATTGTAATGACCCCACATATGAGTGATGCACCTTTTTTTTTGTTGCTTTCAAATGCATTTCCTCCCTTTTCTCTTGTTCTTGCTTTCAAATGTGTTTCCTCCCTTTTGTTTTGTCCTTACTATGTTCTTTTTATAAATCAGTTCTAACATCTTGAATTTTCTTTTCTTCTTCTCTTTTTTCTTTTTAGATAGATTCATCACCAAGTTGCTTTGAGACTATGAAACCTTGCATTCATGACAGTCTTAAACATCCTGAAACCATCTCTTCCCTCTTTCTATTCACAAATTTGGCAACTATCTTCCTTGCCATTTTCACTCTCTTCTCACCATATTGCAAGAAACTGAAAAGTTGCCTCATTTGTAATTCCACAAAGTGTGCAAAGTCAGCTAATGCTTCAAATGGTAGTTAATGACTTGACGAAAGTCTCCCAGGGCATCTGAGGCCACACCAGGAAAGAGCTCTGCACTCTTTAGGCTGTCTTGTACTCCTTCTGTCTCTCTAGTCTTAAATTTAAGTGCAAGAAAACTTTTCTCCTCACTCCTTGCCCCATTATTTTTAGGTCTCCTCTACTGATTTCTTATGGAAACTATTTCAGCTTGTTCCTATTGGCCAGCAGATACCTCCAGGGACGCTCCCCCTCAGGGCAGCTTCAGGGATCAGAAGGGCTCTCTCACTGCTCAGCGCTGTGATTAAACCTCACCCCACATTCGCTGACTTCAGACTAGCAGGAATAGCAGTCCTGGGGTTAACATGCCCTCACCTCCCTGTATTTTTAGAGACTGATTCATTAGGCTGTAAATAGATGTAATGCTTATGCTCTCAGTTTTTAGGACCAAGTAAATATAGCAAGGATTATTGCCTTTAGAACTTGAAGCAAGAGACAAGCAAACAGGTCTTCAGTTTGTAATCCTTATCCAGATATTTTAGGGATGGTTTTCTTGTTCTTCCCAAGCTTGTATGTACCAGGCTGTATAGTTAGCAAAGTCACTGGAGGTTCTTAAGTTCAGACACAGGGCAGAGTCTCTGTGACTTTAATAGGTCTCATGAAGAGCAGCATCCCATTAGTCTAACAGTGGGACCGTAAAGCAAGCACAGCCTGCAGGACATGCTATGGCAGCCTCTCTTTGTCCAAAAGCAGTATTAAAAAGGTGCCTCACAGGACCTTTTCTCCCTCTGCCCCATAGAAGTAGTAACTTCCTATTCCTCACTGGGGCAAATATCGTTCCCCCAAATGTAACATGCTGCACTTTCTTCCATGGAAGTGCAACAAGTAAGAGGACTACATAGGGTGGGTGACAGAAGAAAGAAAAAACACAACAGTCAGTTAAAATGTTGTATGCAAATATACAACCATAACAAATCCAGCATGATGGCTGTGGACCTACAGCCAGGTCCTGTGCTTCCTGCTTCAGTACTGTCAAGCATCTCTGAAAGCAGCCAGCAGATCTCCTTCATCCTGGCACAGGGAAGGTCTGCAGATGAAGGAGGAGTGGCCAGAGCACAGCTGCATGTGCTTGGCTCTTTTTTTGTGGTGTGCTCCATTGCCCCAGATCAAAGTGCAGACACATCCCAAAAGTCAGTTTTCCCTGCTGCCTTTCCTGAGCCAAGCACAGTTCAGTCATGGCCCAGATCCACAGCATGTTTTTTTAAAAGCCTGAGATGCCTAGACACAGATATTGATCGTCTTAGAAACATATATGAAAAAGCTGCAGAAATTGAAAGGAGTTCTATGTGTTCATTGGAGGGCAGAATTTGACCCCATGTGGTGTTTTGGGTCCCTGGAAGGAGTCTGTTGAATTGCATTAGCACATGAAGATGGTCAGCCAGCACTCTGGCAGGTTTACCTCAAAATTTCCCTGCTTTTGTGGGTTTATGTCCAAACATAATGTTATTTGAACACATTTAATTAACTACTGTAGCTGTTTGAAGTCACTGACATTATTATTTTTATACCACTGCAGCCTCATACTACTGGTTGCTGGTCATTATAGTAGCTTGCAAGATCAGTGCAATTCATTCTGGACTCAAAGTTAATCTTATGGAAAATCCAATCAGTAAACTGATTAGGTATTAAATTACATTCTTTGTTAACATTCTCTATTCCTTCCCTTACAGTACAAAAAACCCATAACTTTTTTTCCCCCTTGTTTTCTCCCTTCCCTCTTCCCCATTTCTATTAGTATTACTCTGCTGTCAAATTCGCTGGTATGGTAGAGGTTACCTACAGATTATATGTTACTGCTTTCTTCTTAAAAAAAATAAAAGGTCACTGGTTGGGTAAAACAAGAAATTAAAAACATGTAAAAACATGTCAGATCCCAGGATGCCTTAGAAATGTTCTTTTGACAATTTTTCAGTGATGGGTATCCAAAATATGCTTCTGACTCTAACATCTGTAGAAAATATTGCTGGCATTAAAGTTTACTGCAGCAGTAAGCCATTCCGAGTTGATTGCCACTGTACTTCATAAACGTTTTTTTACCATAGGTCATTCCTAGCAGTTAACTTCAGATAACAAGTGATTTTTATGAGGGTGTTTGTTTTTTCTAATGAAAACTCATTTTGACAAAAAAATAATCAACTACACTGAATCCAGCAAACAGTGGGAGCTGTGCTCCTGTCAGGACCAAATGTGGTGTGTTGAACAGAAATTCTAGAAATCATATTAAAGAGACTGACTAACATCAAGTTATTATTGACTGTGTTTGCCAGACAGCCTACAGAAATATGCCTGTGATCATGATGAGGCAGGAGATTAGCTGTGATTCCTGTGATTGCTAATATCTCTTGCATACTGTGTTCATCAATAGGAAGTCTGCCACTGCGTTTAATATGGCCAGGTTTTCATCCTTGTAATTATATTAGCTTTCCTTACAACTTGAAGGTAGATTGCTTGCCTCACATACACATTTTGTCTGCTATTTCAGTCTTCAAGCTCTTTGGGCCAAGGTTTACAGTATGCATATTTTTGTAAAGCACTGAACTCTGTTTGGCCCAAAGCAGCAACAGCTGAAGTATTAAAATAGCTACATATAAACACATGTCAAGTAGCAGTTATTACTGCTTCAGAGAATCCCCACAACTGTTTTGAAAAACAGTGGTTTCATTTTGCTTTTGCTTTGTACTTCTTTAGTGTTACTCAATATATTTTACAACTTTTAGTCCAAGTATCTTAAAATCTCAGTGCAAAATTCAACCACTATTTCCAAATGCATTTTGATACACTACCTGAACTCATACTTATAACACTAGACTATGAATGAGTTCCTGCCTATTCTATCAAAACTAGGTCTCACTTCAGCTGCTTGGAGGATTTCAGTGTTCCTGCTTTTTAATCTGGTAACTCTCAACTCTCCCTCTCCTTCCCTGAATATGATGCAGGCCCCCAGTTCTTGTCTCAATGAACATGCCATTTTAAATTGCTCTCTGACATCTCAAAATCACAGTGGTTGAAACTCAGCTTCTAATGTTTTCTTCTGAACACTCCCTTTTCTATTTTGGTGTCAACAGTTTCACTATCTGCTATGCAGCCTATATTTTGCTCCTTCCAGCAGATTCAGGCCCCTCAGTTAAAAAAAGCCTGTTTTATTTATCAAAATGAGAAGTTCTTCTCTGTTCTCATGTAGAGATGATTTCTGCAGAATTTAAGTCCAAATTTTTGGCCATGCTGCTGGGTGCTTTGATGGTTAACACTTCTGCCATTTTTTTGCTCTCTCCCTTTTTGATCACAGAGACATCCAAGTCATCCCTTCATACAGTTCTCTCGTTGTCTTTTTCCTCTGCTTTTAATTCCTTGAACTGTGTCCCCAAACCAATTTGCCAAGGCCCCATATTCATCTCAGTCAAGTTCATCCTGAAGTCTCATCCTGCAGTCTGCCCTGAAGACTACTAAAAACATAACAGTTAAATCAAGCTTTGCCATTTTGTTTTTGCCTTGTCACATAAGATTATCAGCCGCTGTGTGCCATCCTTTGTCTATTCTTTCCTTTATTGCTTTTGTTGTGTCTATGTTCTAGACTTCAAGCTTACTGAAGGTAAAATCTGTATATTTATAGATTAATTTTAATTATTATTAATTATAATTATAGATTAATCAATAATTATCTATAGATATAAGAGGCACTTAACTAATCTGTGCATAGGATGCAAATAAATAATAATTATTGTTCCAAGGATAGATTTACTAATACAGAGAGGCATTAAATGGAGATGGCTGCCCAGGAGATTCCCAGGAAACTACAGGAGCAAGGTCTGCACATGAGAAATCAAACATACATATGAGTAAGAGCTCTCATTGAAATAAAAGAGATAAGTCCCTGTTGCAATGTTATTTACTGCTCTGAATGTCTGCTGGATCAGGACCTTAGGTTGCAATGTGATAATCTGAATCTTCCTTGCCAGAGCCCTTTCCAGAACACCTGACACAGCACAAACTCCATTTACTGTCAGTCGTTAAGCAGAGCTGTCAAAACTGGTGGGAGGGATAAAAAAAATAAATCAATCTTGCACCAGTCACTGGATTCTAACAATAATCTCCTATATGTCACTGATTACTTTCTCAGAGATGCAAGAGATTACTGATTACTTTTAAATTGCTAGAACATGGAGCCATATTTCTTCACAGAGACATGGTTCAGTGAGTCCCCACATTTAAAACTGAAAAGAAAACTAATCCCATATCTAATTCACTCCTACAAAGAGAACAAATCAGCAATTTAGGCCTTAATTATTTATTTAATGCTTCTTTTCCCAATAGCAAAAATTGTTGCTGTAGCTCTTGCTAGACATTTACTGGGAGAAGAGGAAAAAGTTAGTAGCATATTGATTACGCACAGCCTGGGTACCATGATAACATTATAGCCAATTGTTTGTTTCTTTGATCTTGGTTGCTTAGATAAAATTTTTAATCTGAAAATGTAATAAATAATTATTTCAAAAAGTGAGTATTATAACTTAAAAATAAAACCAATAACTCACTTTATCATCCCAGACAACGTATAATGAGATTTCACCACCACACATACAATCCTCCTGGATTTAGCTCAAATATCAGGATTAATCTTATACGAGTCTCAATGCATAATTCAAAATGTCTAATTTATTGGGGCCATTAATTGGCATCAGTTGCTGTGAATTTCATACTTTGAGACTAAACTTTGTTTTCAGAGTATGCTGAGTTACAGAAAAAAAGAATTTCCAGAATCAAGAAGAGAATGAGAAATGTTATTTTGTTTTGTTGTGTTATCCACAGAAAAAGTACTGTATGTTGTTTGCAACCCCCAATATGAAGTCAGGTTTTTTAGAGTTCGACCCTTAAAATCTTCTGATGTTGGTCCTTGTAGCAAAGTCAGAGAATTCTCAAATAATATGTCTCATAGATATGCACATTACTGTATCTGGGTAATTCTCAGCTCAGTATTGCAGAAGAAGGCTGAAAAGAGCTAGACAAAGGACATCTCTACAGAATGTGGGATTTATTTGCAATTCCAGAAAACATTCCTTGCACAAAACCATTCTTTTTATTCCGCCACACGCTTGTAGCACATATCCCAACATAATAAAAAGTTAGCACATAGCAAAGCCTGTTAGTACTTTCAGATCCAAATCTCTACCTTCCCTGCCATTCTAGGGTAGATTTTAGGATACCACAGCCAAAACAGATTTTTAGTTCTGTTGCAGTTCCTTAGGTTCAGGCATTTATCTGAACCTTTCCTGCTCTATGTCTTCTGACTATTTGCAAATGTTTTCAAACTCTGTTGAATAAGTTTTGGCTCTTTCCTGACATGCTTTCACACTCAGATCTGCGTACCAAGTGGATTGATAGCACTAGGGGAAAGGAATTTTAAATCCCCCTTCCCGCCCACCCCCCTTTTTTTTTACTGCAGTGTGAAGTTTATTTTGCTCACTAAATTGTAGGCTAAATGGGACCTTTGAGATAAAGTTTACATTAGTTTATCTCTCCAGTTGAATATTACATGATTCTGTATTTAATATCATGGGGTTCGCTGTTACCCATGCATCTGTCAAGATATTTCCACCACCTTGGTGTCAAAATTCAAAATTAGTGATTAATAAAGTGAAGTAAGTGAAAGGGGAGCTGCAAGTTACTGAAAGTGATGGGCATGATATATGAATATCATCAGCTTTTCCTTAAAGAACATTTATATGATTATATGAATGCAAAAAGGCAATGCAGTATTTTAGTCTTTCTCTAGTCACTGGAACACTCTGAAGCAGATGGACTGTGTGACTGATGATTCAATAATTGCACTCATTAAAAATGTTCACGCTTTTAATTTCCCCCCCCTCACATTCTGTGAAGAGCTGAGGAATGAAATGGTTTTGTCATTGTCAGCAGATAGATAATTGAGTTTGCTTTGATTTCCTGGGGTGTCCCTTCCCCACCCCCATGCTGTTGGATTGACATCTCCAGAAGCGTAGCAGAACATTTGAATCAGACCCAACTTTCTTAAAGGAGAAAAATGTTATGGAAAGACTCCTGTCTCCCTCTCAGTGTTCACTTGTGTGCACTCAGCAAGCAATCTACCTTGGTAGAAGACAGCATGCACTTGCTTTTCTGCCAGATTACCTCCCCCTGTGATATAGTTACCCACCTGTGGGTCTCAAGAAAAAGAGAGATAATTCTGCCTTGAACATATGCACAGAATGCTTCTCCTGTTTATTGTTGCCAGCTAGAATCAACCTAAAGGTGGTAGAGGGGAGAGGGTGTCCAGCTGTGCAAGTGCCTGATGCCTGGTATTGCAAGAACATAAAATAATCTCACAAAGACCCAAGGAAAAACGGTAGTGGGAAATGCAGTGAAAAATAGAGCCATCCTGCTTTCTCTGAAAAAAGGGATAAAAGTATCTTCCAGATCTGCTGAAGGGGTGCTTCTTTTTGTTTCTGCCATTAGGATTTAACTTTAGAGTTTGCATTTAAATTTAAACTGCATAATAGCAAAGCATTCTCCAAATGAGGCATTACATTCACTCATTCTACCTACCCTATTGTTCAGGCACCCATTTTCCAGATGCTGCTCAGGGAACAAATATAGTACAAGATGTGTAATCCATGTCTTTCAGTCAGTCTCCAGCTACTCCAGGAGACTCTCACACTATCCATCATTTGTATTTTGCAAACGTCTAGCTGAGATCAGAGCAGCACAGTGTTCAGCCTTGTTCAAACACAACATGACAGAGCCCTTTGCAACTCTGTTTAAGGTCTCTAAGGTGGACTTTCAATGCTCCTAAGCTTAGGTTTCACTATTCTGTACCTGTGAGCAAAAGAAAAATATTTTTTCTCTAAGGGTGTTCTCTTTCTTTGACTTTTTGAGTACACTTCCTAGGCTCTGGTGGTCCATAACACGATTTTGACCTGCTGTTAGAGTACTTAGGAGTCCTGGGCAGACTACATAGGTGCTTACACACTTCTACAGCCCTTCCTCTGTGTACATACTCTCTTAGATCCCTGCCAGGTGAAACATACAATACACAGACTTTGACACAAAATACACCGATCTAAAAAAGTTGGTAAGTCCTCGTATCATCCTTTGCCTTAAATTCACTGCACCCTGTTATTATTTGTGTCTGTCAGGTATGAAGATTTTTACACAAACTTGTGATGTGGGGATTCTCTTCTTCATGTGTTTTTTCAATAATTGAAAAGGATGTCCCTGTCATAAAAGTAGACTCTCTTGTTCCTTGTTCAACAACTGCCTTTTGTCTTTGTGAACTCCCTTTGTTCACCTTCTCCTGATGCTTGGGAGAAGGCTACATCTTCAGACTCGTTCCTTCCTCTGCATCTAAAACACATTACTCCTTTTTCTCCTCATGTAGATGAAAATATTCCATGCTCTAAAGCTCCTTAGCCAACAATCCATTCGCAGCCATAATTGTGAATGCTACTTCACCTTCTCCTTCTGTCGTGGTTTAACCCCAGCCAGCAACTAAGCACCACGCAGCCGCTCACTCACTCCCCCCCATCCAGTGGGATGGGGGAGAAAATCGGGAAAAGAAGTAAAACTCGTGGGTTGAGATAAGAATGGTTTAATAGAACAGAAAAGAAGAAACTAATAATGATAATGATAACACTAATAAAATGACAACAGTAGTAATAAAAGGATTGAAATGTACAAATGATGCGCAGGGAAATTCCTCACCCCCCGCCGACCGACCCCCAGCCAGTCCCCGAGCGGCGAATCCCTGCCCCCCCACTTCCCAGTTCCTAAACTAGGTGGGACATCACATGGTATGGAATACACTGTTGGCCAGTTTGGGTCAGGTGCCCTGGCTGGGCATGAGAAGCTGAAAAATCCTTGACTATAGTCTAAACACTACTGAGCAACAACTGAAAACATCAGTGTTATCAACATTCACAT
>NW_010972575.1:1228808-1349673 GCF_000737465.1 Haliaeetus leucocephalus
CCTTCCAAGATGCAATACAGAGTGAAGGCTATACATATGACACAGCAGTATGTGTAGTTCATAAAAACAAACTGTAATGTATGAAGTGCACATACATCTGTTAAATCATCACACCACAGCAACTTTAAATGGGCTTGCCACATAGCCAGCAAAAACAAACAGCAGAATTAGAGTGTACACATGCATAGGGAAGTGACATGATTTGCACACAATTCAGTAGCACTGTACCTTAACTAAGCCATTTCAATTAACATTCACAGGAGTTTTTTTTTAAATCTCATGCTCAGTAATGTGACCACAAATGCTTGGGGAAATGGATCCCTTAATAGCCTTTTCCTTCAAGGAACAAGCGGTCAAGTGAACGTGGAAGTTTCTAAGTGGATATCACAGTACAGAGTGGAGCAGCATGAAACCCTCAGCAAGCAAGTTGGGGATTCAGGAAGACAGAAAATCTGTATCGAAATATAAGATTTCACGTAATGAGCTACATTCTGATGGCATCAGGAGATAACCATCAGTCAAGAATGCAGACGTCTTCTTGAAAGGAAAGGTCTGGTTGGAAATGAGGCTCAGTGACAGTCACACATCATACAGAGCAAACCACATCTTCTTAGGCAAATAGCCACAATATGCGGCTTCAGACTTTTTATCTGGAGCTAAGCATTATGGCTAGACTTTTTTTTCCAGTAGGATGGATGGACCCAAGTTCATGCACTCTAGTACCCTCAAACACTGGAAAACTTTGGATACGGACCCAGAGCCAGAGCAGTTCAGGGTTACCTCTTATTCAGACAAGGTCATACACACATTTCAAGCAAAACATTTGTCTGTCAAAGTAGGATGTTACCCTCTAGGAACCAAGCACAACACATGGCAGGTCTGTATTTCATTTTGAATGCATGTCTGAGCCCTCACTTTAACCCAAATACATCTCATAGGTGCACTGATTGGCTCCATTCTGCAGCGTAAGCTCAGAAGCACACCTCCCTGGCATGAGTCTGCCATGTGTTCCTGCAGGATCATTACATAGCCGAAGGTAAGTTAGATGTCCTAAAAGCAGAGCTGGCACCATAGGTAGCCAGCTTAGTGGTTGCCCTTAGACTCATATGGTTGTGATTACTAACCCACCAGCCTCCCACACCTAAGAATCTGAGTGCACAGGTCCTGGTCAGTGAGGTGGACACATATTCAGCAATTTCTTGGCCCAGCCTGCAAATGACCTCCTTACCTCTCAATACCTTGAAAGGTTGGCTCTTCGTGTTTGCCTTCTTTTCCTATCTCCCTTCTTTTCAGAGCCAATAGCAAGACACTGCCCTGCTTGCAGCAAGCTCTGAAACACACCACTGGGAATGCAATAACTGCAGGGTCATGGAGAGAAGCAGCAGATGGTTAAGATAGAGATTGGCCCCTTTTCACTTTAAGGGAAAATACTAAGATGGTGCACAAGACAAAAAATAAACACTGATGTAGTCATCAGTTATCAAGTATTTAAAGGCACTGATACTTTATGAATTGAAGCACTGGAACCACTTTCTTCTCTAACTGTTGGTGACTCATTGTTCATAATTCGTATCTATTTATCATTAAAATTATTTTTGTGCATCATTGCCCCACGTGAAAAAGGTGACTGCATTTTACAGCCAGATGTGACTGTTCTGTTGCATAAATTGGAGAGTGGAAAAAAAACAGACCAAACCAAAACAAAATGAGAAACATCATCAAAGGAAGGAAACACAAAGAAAAATACAAAAGCAGTTCTACTAACAGATAGCTCTAGATTTGGTATGTGCCAGAATGATGCTTGTTGCATATTGCAGTGCCCAAGTCCAGTGTGAGTAATGTGGATAGCTTTCATGGGGTTCTCAGATGTCAATTTCAACAGTTCAGTTATAACATGGAAATCAAAGTGTGTTTATCCTCACGGAAATTACACTTACCTTTTCTGGGGCAACTGAGGAGGGCACATCTTTCAAAGGGCTGTGCTTTACCCTCAAAGCCCTACAATACAGCATACCTGCTCAGACTCCAAGGGCCACCAGTCAAGTAAGCATTACTTTGTGTGGGTGTCCTGCTGTGGGATTCAGCTCTAGGAATCCACAACATCAACAGAAAGACTGTTTAGGACAGCCTTTAGAATAGAAGGTACCTGCTGCATTTTGGAGTCCCA
Source organism: Haliaeetus leucocephalus (assembly GCF_000737465.1). Taxonomy (NCBI): domain Eukaryota; kingdom Metazoa; phylum Chordata; class Aves; order Accipitriformes; family Accipitridae; genus Haliaeetus; species Haliaeetus leucocephalus. The sequence continues at coordinate 1,230,976 of NW_010972575.1, forward strand.
GACCTGAGAAATTTTAATAAAACATTCTTTTTTCTCAGGATTCCTTCTCCCCATGTCAAATAACAAAAGTCTTGTCATACCACTTCCTTTCATGTTGATGCAGGGACCTCAGTGTTCCCCCTTATTTCTCCAGGAATATTATGCAACTATAGTAAACCCCTGCTTTAGGGTAGTCTGCCTCTCAAAAAAACCAATCCCTAAACCCAATATTGTTTCTCTAACTTTTGCAGCCAGTGAGAACAGACTATTTTCTTCAGGGCTTATCACTATTTTAGATAGCTAAAGAAAAAAAAAAGTCTTGCCTGGGTGGAAAATTTCTGTTGTAACTGATAGCAAATACGGAAAGTCTAATTTGCATATAGATGTTGAAGCTTGCAACAATATACTCCCCTGAGAGAGCTCTTGTTGTTTAACTGTGTACACAGTCTGGTACTATGCTGCCCAGCACCTAATAAAAGCTAAATTAAAACTTTCTTAAAACTCTGAGGCTGTGAATATCCTTAAACTATCAATTTGCATTTGCAAAGAAAGGGCAGAACCATACCAAGCTAAGCCTCATTTAAGAGGAAAAGCAGAGAGTATGGCAGCAAGGGCAAGAGGGAGAAATAACTTTATTTGAGAGTAAACATCAGTCAGATGTACTAATGCTTTAATTCATCAGCCTAGATGAGCTTTATTACAATGTTGGGATCAAGCAATACCAAGGAGATAAAAAGCAGCACTGTGTAAAGTAGAGAGAGAGACTAACTGAAGATTATTAACAGGGCTGAAAGAAAAACAGAGCCAGAATGGCTGAATAGTGAGGAGAAGATGAAATGGAAGGTGGAGAGAGCAGAAGGGGAGCACAAGTGGAAGTCTGAAGTACAATCTACTTTTTTTCTTCCTGTTAATCCTGTTTTTATTTTAATTTTCAGTGTTGATCACAGACTGTGCAGTGAAGCAATCATATGATACTGTGCCAAGGGAAAGCTAAAGGCTGTCAGAGGAAAAAAACAACAATAAGTTTGCTTTCATAATTTCATTAAAATAAATTATCTTAACATTTTAAATGAAAGTGTATATGATATATACGAAGGATAAGTAACATAATCTCAGAACTAGAATTTGCGCAAATTTTAAGTTACGCAAAAGAAAATCCATGATTGATATGAGAAGGTTTTGAATTCTAGAAGGAGCAGAAGCAGAACATGAAAAGCACAAAACTGGCCACACTGTCTGATAACTCTAGAGCCAGATTCTGCCAGCAGGATACATATGGCTCCCACTGACCCACAATGCAGCAAATTACACACTGTCCCATGAATTCTTCCACCCTGAATTTAATTCAGTTCTCCTAACGCCTGTTCAAATGAATAATGTCTTGTGGACTTCTGTTTGAACAGCAGTGTAGCCTTTAGTAGGACTTTGAGACTGAACATGAAGAGAAGTGATTGAGAGCCTAACTACGGAAAGGGAGAGAAGACCATGGAGGGATGCTTCTACTGCTTTGCCCTACCAGGGAATGAAGAATGGAGCCTTCCTAAATGTGTGATTCTCCTTTACCTCATGAAATAGCAATATAGTTAAGGGAAGCATGTAATCTTTTCCTGTCATTGCTTTTTAGAGGGCATTCTTCCTCTAGTCTTGTCTTTTACACTGTGTCTTCTCCTTACTACCCAGTGATAGGGACCATCTGGATGAAAGGAAGCTAATGTTTATCACTTATCACTTGATTTAATTTTTATTCACATGAGTGTTGTGATTGGAATTTCATTTATATAACTATCTAAACTAACTAACTATAACTATCTAAAGTGAAACCTTCTTCTCAGTATTCTTTTCACTTATCCACCCCTATGTTTGACAAGAAGTATTTGCCCCTTAATCTTTTTAACTCAGGCTTCCAGCTCTGGTAACACAATGCCATCTCTTATGCTTCTGCTTATCTCCAGAGAGTCTGAATAATTTCCAAAATTAGTGTTTCCTGGCTAGTGTCTAGAAAGTTCACTTAATCGTTTTGTCAAGCATGTGTAGGAATGGTGAAATTAGCATTTATAATAACATATTCTAAAGGAACAAGGAGATCTGCTTACAGCTTATGCCTAGAGGCTGTTTGATATTGGGGCTGTTATGCACTGCAGATTTTGCAAGCTGTAGGAGCTATAGGGGAGAAAATAAAGCTTCGCTTAGGGACAGAGGACCAGATCCACCCCAGTGAATGTGTGATATGTGAGTGCATTACTTTGATTCAGATCATGGGTACACTTTTGACTCAGATCTCTGGATCTCTCACTGTGTTCTTGTTCACATCACCAAGCAGTTATAAAGTGCATGAACTGGTTTTTCTTCAGGCAGGGCTAAACCAGAAGCGGTAATCTGGGAACACATGCAATATGTTTGAGGTGCTGGTGGACATTGGATCCTTGGGACGAGGTAATAAGGAGCCTGAAATAAACTCCTGATATACTTATTGCATGGGCATTGAACCCTCTTCAGATGCTGTTCTGTACTTCAGATCCACTTCTACAGGGCTGTGCTACATACAAATGTAGCCATCATATGCATCCATTGAAACAAGCTGAGCTCTGAACATAATAGATGCCAAAAACATTGATGGCAGGAAAATCCAAAGTCATTATCTCCCTGGCCTTTTGACAACTCAGACACAAAGTAATGAATCATTTATTTACTCCTTTAAAGCTGTTTTATTTTGACTTTATTTAATCATGTAAAAACTAAATCTGTTTTTCCCGCCAGTGCATTAAATATACAGCCTCTTATAGATTGCATATTGTGCTAATTTGGGATCATATTAGCCAAAGAAGTCTGTATGTTATTCTATTTGCAGAATGTGCTGACCTTGAGGAAATTTATTTTAACCCTGGTGAATTTGTTGGTTTGGGGATAATTCATGGGCATCAGAAGGTTCACAGATAAAAAGGCTGCTTTGACCTTCAAAGTGCTCATCACTAACATGTCATTATGCAAGTTGGGAACTTTTCAATCCCTTCAAAATGCATCACCTAAGAGCATCCTCTTTGCTTGTCACTCTATATTATTCCTATCTGAATGTCTTTATTATCTCCTCATTTTCCATAGCATCATATGCAAATGCCTCATGCTCACCTTCAACGCCCTTCACAACTATAACCTTTCTTTTTAATCAATTTTTTTTGCTTTTCCCTTCAGGTCTATGGTGGTAAACCCCTGAGTGGCTGAGTATTCAGTGGTACCACAACTTTCTCTATGCTTCTGTACATAATAGCCTCCTTTTCTCTTCCCTGGTATTAGTTCTTGTGGCAAACTGTACCATATCACATCTTGCTGTCAGTCCCTGTACAACTGTTCATCTCAGTTGCATGGTCTGCAAGGAATCAGCCATTAATCTTACTAGGTGAGTTGCAGTCTGACAGAAATTATATTTATTTATTTAAGGAAAATAAACTGATTCAGACTGTATCAATAGCACACAGAACTATTCAGATTTGCTCTTGCCACACTTTCTTCTTCATGCCTGCTGTTTGTAATAATCACTTATGGTCTCTTTGTTTCACATTAGATTGCATGTTCTTTGGGATCGAGATTTTGTTTGTAACAGTGCTCATCAAACAGTACAGACAGCATCTCTGTGCAGGGCTATCATTCCAACAGTAAACCATGTATTGACACTGTATGAATTCCAATCCTTGGTTTGTCCAAATAGGTTAATCGTACTATATTGTTGACACATTGCTTCTGAATACAACATGCAAACATTTATCTCTGAGTTTAGTGCTCTGAAAAGTCATAGAACATTGTATTTGTTTACATCCACACTCTTCCATCCTGAAAGAAAGTGATGTGTTGTTAGGAAGCCTGGCCTCTGACAAATGGCATTGGCAGAAAAAGTGGCAGTTAATGATGCTAACATAGAAGAACTTTGATTATTTAAAAAAGAATGAGGACATCTGAGAAGAAAAAGTGCATATAGGCACATATTTTCCATGTTAGCAGTCCAAAGAGCCTTTATTATTGCCATTACATGGAAAAGTAATGGGCTTCAGTGTGGATGGAGGGAGTCTTGTAACAGCGTCTATTTTGCCAACCTCTTTTGTACGTTTCTTAAAACCCCTCTTCTTTTGCTAAAGGAAGATTGTTAAAGCCAAGGATTCAAAAAAAAAAAACCAAAACACCACCACCAAAAGAAATGTAATTTGTGGTATTGTTCTAGATATTTTACTGAGGGGAAACTAATTAAAATATTGAGTTTTGTCCATATGTTGAACTAGGTTTGTTTTCTCCAAGCATTACGATAAGTTCACTAAACCTATTGAAAAGGTGGAATGTGAAAAAAAAAGTTACTGGCTGATAACAGAAACAGGCTGAATTTGCCCTGTACTTTGATATTATTTTTGTTTATTGAAAGAAGTTGCAGGCTGATGAATTTTGTCCAAATAGTAGAGGCCAGTTTATACATTTGGATATTAGGGTTTTGCTGGATTACATGTGTGTATAAATTTATGTATGTACTTTTTAGATTAAAAGGCTTGCTCAAAATTAAAATACTGTTCTTCTGAAGTGTTATAAAAATCATCAATATGATTTTCATAAAAGGAATACTAAGAATCCACACATTTGTCCTTGTAGTTTCTTGTATTGCAATTCTTCATGTTTTAGGAGATTTCCTATGTGTTAGTTCTCAATACACAACCTAGTCTTTGCCAGTCAAGAACAGGAAGAACCATAACTTGGTTTCCACTAGCATTAAGAAGAGCACCTTCATTTGGATTTAGTTGCACAACTCTTATTCTAATTGATATGAATTCACTTATCTGAATGAAATGGATTGGAGCCATGGGAATATCTGCATATAGAAAAATTATATAAGAATCCTTTTATATTAAAATAAGAATTCTATAAATGGACAGCATATGAACCTCTTTTTATGTGCAGGTACTTTTGCACATAGCCTTTTTGCGGTCAATGTAGTGAAATAAAGTAACACCTTTAAAACAGCTTTATGAACAGGGAGTTAAGGCAAAATAAAGAAAGCATTTGGCTGAGTTGAGAGAATGAGCATTGTCGGTTCTCCTAAAAAGAGCAGTCCCTATCTAGAAAGATCCACTAAAGTCCTAATCAGATTATGCACGTCTTTAAAAATGCCAACATATGTATGAGTAACATAGATGAAAGTTCTTTGAAGATCACTGTCTTTCCTATGAAAGAAAACCTAAATTTTTCTTCATCGGAGTGACAGTGCAAAAGGAATTGCTGAATTCTTTGCTCAGATAACTCTTGGGATAAACCTTACTTGTTAATTAAATGTAACATGAAATGAAAAAGTTAAGATGCCAGAAACAGTGAGTTAGCTGCATCTTACAGCAAATGGATTAGGCAAAGTTCACTTGAGATTAACATGATGGTGTTGTATTTGACCTAAGATTTACTGAAAATGTGTTTAACTTTTTTGCTCTCAAAATGGATAGAATCAGGTATTTACAGCAAGGCAAAGGCTAATTACATTGGTGATTCGGATCCTTTTCCTGTCTTGTACCATTATTGCACCTGTATGATTGTTCATCAGAAAGCTTCCAGTTGCACAGTGGACATTTTGATTTCTGTCAGTAGGTCTAAGCAAATTCTGACTATTTTGCAACTCAGCCCCACAAACCAAGGCAAGGAAGGAAAAACAATTACTTTCTATAATAATTGATAACTATGTGAGAAGATGCTAGGAGAGTTAATGGACAACTTTTTCACTCCATGTAATTTTTTCATGAGTCATGTAATTTACGTGTAAAATAGAATATGTTGTCAAACCTGTCATCATACCTCTTACACTTCTCATCACTTCTATACCCTAATGTCTGCTATACAGTTATTGTTCTCTAAACCTTTTCTCTTTTAAAAGCTCTCAATTTTTGGCCAGCTTCTTTGAGTGAAATCTTTTCTATGGACTGAAAGATGACTGAAGAAAAAAAAAAAAAAAAGATACTGTGCCACGTGGAAACATTATAGTTGCCCAGAATTACACTTAAAATTAGCTTAGCTCTGAAACTTGGTATGAAGGCAATTTCAGTACCACTTCTTTGGAAGGCTTGGAGGAAAACTACATCTCAAGCAAAGTAATAGAAAAAAACCATAGAATCATAGAATATCTCAAGTTGGAAGGGACCCATAAGGATCACCAGGTCCAAATTCCTGCTCCTCTCAGGACTACCTAAAACTAAACCGTATAACTAAGAGCGTCATCTAGATGCTGCTTGAACTCTGACAGGCTTGGTGCTGTGACCGCTTTCCAGGAAGCCTGTTCCTGTGACTGACCACCCTCTCATTGAAGAACCTTTTCCTAATGTCCAGTCTGAACTTCCCCTGACACAGCTTCATTCCATTTCCTTGTGTCCTATCGCTGGTCACCAAAGAGAGGAGGTCAGCACTTCCCCTTCTGCTGCCCCCCTTGAGGAATTTGTGGATTGCAATGAGAGCACCCCTCAGCCTTCTCTTCTCCAAGCTGAACAGACCAAGTCACCTCAGTCGCTCCCCGTAAGGCTTGCTCTCAAGACCTTTCACCATCTTCATCTCCCTCTGGACACACACTAATAGTTTGATGTCCTTCTTATATTGAGGCACCCAAAACTGCACACACTAGTCAAGGTGGGGCTGCACCAGTGTCGTGGTTTAACCCCAGCCAGCAACTAAGCACCACGCAGCCGCTCACTCACTCCCCCCCATCCAGTGGGATGGGGGAGAAAATCGGGAAAAGAAGTAAAACTTGTGGGCTGAGATAAGAACGGTTTAATAGAACAGAAAAGAAGAAACTAATAATGGTAATGATAACACTAATAAAATGACAACAGTAGTAATAAAAGGATTGAAATGTACAAATGATGCGCAGGGCAATTGCTCACCACCCGCCGACTGACACCCAGCCAGTCCCCAAGCGGCGATTCCCTGCCCCCCCCTTCCCAGTTCCTAAACTAGATGGGACGTCACATGGTATGGAATACACTGTTGGCCAGTTTGGGTCAGGTGCCCTGGCCGGGCATGAGAAGCTGAAAAATCCTTGACTCTAGTCTAAACACTACTAAGCAGCAACTGAAAACGTCCGTGTTATCAACATTCTTCACATACTGAACTCAAAACATAGCACTGTACCAGCTACTAGGAAGACAGTTAACTCTATCCCAGCTGAAACCAGGACAACCAGTGCAGAGTGGGACAGTCATCTCCCTCAACTGGCTAGCGATGCTGTGCTTGATGCACCCCAGGACATGGTTGGCCCTTTTGGCTGCCAGGACACACTGTTAACTCACATTTAACTTGCCATCAACCCAAAGTCCCAGATCTCCTGCAGGGCTGCTCTCCAGCCTCTTGTCCCCCAATTTGCATACATAACCAGGATTACTCTGTCCCAGGTTGAGAATCTGGCACTTGCTCGTGTTAAATTTAATACATTTGGTGACTGCCCAGCTCCCTAGTCTATCCAGATCTTTCTGTAAGGCCTCTCTACCCTCAAGGGAGTCCACAGCTCCTCCTAGTTTAGTATTGTTGGCAAACTTACTTAATGTACATTCGATCCCTGCATCCAGATCATTTATAAAAACATTAAAGAGCACTGGCCCTAAAATTGAGCCCTGGGGAATGCCACTGGTGACTCATTTCTCATGTCAGGCTTGGTGGAGAATCAAAGTTTAATTTAGATGTAAAGGAAAATTCTCACCAAGTCTTCCCATTGTCATTCCAGCATCATGTACATCTTTTGGAATATCTACATGATTATCCATGTAACAGTTTCAAAGTTTGTAGTTAGATACAGATAGCAGAAAATAATAATAATAAAAAAATTTAAAAAAAAGGAAAATGCCAAAGAGTTGGTAAAAAAAGAAAAAAAAGAAAAAACAATCAGAGTGATTTCACCAGCTGGTACTAGTTCCAACCTGTACGTCATACACTGAAATTTCAATGACCTAGAAACTTCAAGTTTGTTTTATTTAATTGCCTCCAAAAAGACTGGCATCCTTAACTCATTTTTAGAAAGTTTGGCTGGCTATTTTTGGAAATATTCATTCTGAAGTCTATGAAACTGAAATTATTCTATGTGATCTGATACAGATAACAGAAAATTATCAGTAGATAACAGATCACTGATTCTTGCACAGGTGAGGACAAAATAGAAACATTGCTTACAAATGAGTAGAGGCCTCAGTGATAGGAATTCCTTGAGTTCTGTTCTCACCAGTATACTCTTGACTGCATTAGAAACTAGAAATTCATGCAAAATACTCTAAACTGGTCCTCTCTACAGAGAAACAGAAAAAGATAAAGAAGAGAAGGAAGGATCCATGTCAGAAAAGTCCCACACTGGAGCAGGGGAAGAGTGAGAGGAGGATGGAGTGGCAAAGACAATGTGTGATGAACTGACTGCAACCCTGATTCCCTGTTCCACTGTGCTGCTCAGGGGGAGGAGGTAGAGAATTTGGGAATGAAGGTGAGCCTGCGAAGAAGGGAGGGGTGGGGGGAAGGTGTTTTAAGATTTGTTTTCATTTCTCATTATCCTACTCTGACTTTTGATTGGCAGTAAATTAAATTAATATCATCAAGTTAAGTCTGTTTTGCCTGTGATGGTAACTGCTGAGTGATGCCCCTGTCATTATCTCAATCCATGAGCTTTTCATTATATTTTCTCTCCCCTGTCCAGTCTAGGGGGGGAAATGATAGAGCCACTTGGTGGACACCTCGCATCCAGCCAAGGTCAACTCACCACTCTCTGAAACCACAGAAAACAGAACTGAACCCAGGAGTTTAAATTAGAGCATTGCTCTGTATAGGGTTTTATATAAAACACCTTAGCACTTTCACGTAAATGAACACTGGATTCCCATGTCACAACTCAGAAAATTTAGGTTGTCAGTTGTTAAGTGACATGATCAGGATGACACAATAATTCAGTGCTGGATCCAAGATTCAGACCTCCTCACTCTGCCTGGCAGGTGAGACTTGTCCACCTCCCATGTTAGTCACCAAGGCATTTCATTTCATTTTTCTCTTCCAGACTAGCAGTGAACTGGAGCTGCTACAGAGACTGGTAGGAAACAAGCGTGTGTGAAGGATGTGACACTTAACTGATTGATTAAAAAATGAAAAGTATTATCACAGAATCTTTTAAATGTGAATGGTCTTTCTGACTGGAAGCGAACACGGTAAAATGGAAGAGGAGCAGGAAGTATTTGTTTTCTATTTCAGGCTCTTCCAAAGAGCTCAGAAGACCTCGTCAAAACTAATCCTGGCTTTTCTGGACTAGAACTGAAGTTGAAGATAATTTTCCCATTGAAGGCTGGAGGCTCAATCACTGACCTACACCAACCTTCCAGCCATAGTCTAGAGAACATGGCACTGCCCAGACACAGACTTTTTTGCACAAGTTTTCCAAAAGGAGTTAGGATCAACTGGCATGGAGATTTCCTGACTTTTTCAGTTCCACAGCTGAAGCATCTCCAAAACATATGCAAGCTGCTCTTGACTATCATGGACAATGAAGAATGACTCCCAACTGCAAGAACACAGTATATCAAAAGCCAGTTTCCATAACAAATTATTATGGCTGAAAGAACCACACTTTCTATGTTTTTTATAATACAATCTCTTTATTAATTAATTTTAAAGAAGCTTATTCCAGGACTTCTCAGCAAACCAATCAATGGTATTTTAAACAAAAGTAAGCACTTCTACAGTCATCTGTACAAGATCAGTTTTCAAAAAAGAGTGTGTACACAAATCACTATCTATCAATTACTGCATGAGCAAATGAAGTCTTTGTACATATGAAGTACTAATTAATGCCTCAAATCCTATTTAAGTAAGCAAGAATTAGATTCATAACAAAGCAACCTTTTGTGCAAATAGGTAGCTTGGTTTGCAATTTTGAAACTATGGCTCATGATGTGTGTGGTAAGGTCAAGGATGGGTAGCATGTCATTGGTGGAAAGAAATAAAAAATATTCTAGCAATTTCCAATTACTTCAGTGTTATGATTTGAAGAATTGATGTGAGTAGATCCTATTCGTCAATTCTATTTGGTCTCCCAATATGTAGGAATCTCAAATCTCAAATACTGTTTCATTTCAAAGATCATCTCTCTTGTCTTGTAACTACCATAACTGTGAAGACTGAAAACATGAAAATAGTCAGGAACAATTCTGTCTTTTGCGAGTAGAAAGATAGCCTCATTGATATGCCTCTACTCACACAGAAAGACCCTTAAACTAGAAGCTGATATTCCTCTAGAAAAAGTAAACTAATATATTAGGTTAATGCCAAAGGTCTGCTTGAACTGCACTAATACAAAAGAGAGTAATGATTTCTACCACATGTTGACCATTCTGGACAGTGACTTCCAGCAGACTTTCTCCATTGTTTCTGTTTTATACTATGTCTCTTCCAGTGTGCTTTTGTTTCACAACCATGCAAGAAAAAATAATTGTATCAAAACATTCTCTTTTCAAGGCTGCATTATCTTCCCAGATCTTCATACCCCACTTAGAGAGTTTGCATGAATCATCAGGAACATCTGCCTCATGCAATGAAGTGCATTGAAAAAATCTTAAAGCCAACACCAACTCTAAACTAACAAGTTGGTAAGGGTTAACCAGCAACTATTGTTTATTTGTAAGTGGGTTTTAAATACTTCCCAGAGATGAAGAATAGCTAAATTTAGCCCCCAATTCACAGGTGATCTGACAGATGATTAGGCTTTCTGCCTCATGAAATATCGCAAAAAGAATTTTGGACCAATGAGTAGTGATTCTTTATGGAAAAGAAACTCAACAAGAAAACAGATGCTCACAGATTCCAGGAGGGAGTATCAGAAATATCATGACTTGCAGAAATGCAAAGCAGGACTGTCCTAGAGCCATAGGTACTGGAAAACATACACAATACTTCATGCATACATGGTACAGCTGCCCAGAGGTTGGGAACATGGGCATCTGGGGTTCCTGGCTTACTGGCATTCCTAAGGAAAGACACTCGAAAGCTTAACTCCTAGCAGATAGCCGAAAGAGCTTGGTAAATGAAAGGAAAACCTGAAAGTTTGTCAGAGTAAGTTGTATTGTTCTCAAAGCCTTTCAGTTTCCACAAGACAGTGTTCCTCACCACCAGAAAAGTGTTTTAATATCAGAAAAGTCCCAACAAGCTCCATTTGTGAGAATTTAGTTAGTAAGGGCATTGAGATCCTCTGACTGAACATGCAAAACATTCTGTTATTATATTATTTCTATGAGCAAGCAAGGCAAAATGTCAAATGTATAGAGGAGAGAGAGGACTAAGCACACAACAAAATTACAAACAGGGATTTTCCTGCATTTTCTAACACAGTAATCTATTAATAATACTTTAGATATGATCATATGATGTTATACAGTGTGCAAGTCTTAGTGTTTAGATAATTAAAAGAACATTTTAAAAATGCATTCTGGCTAGCACGGAGGGATTATGCATGGATTGGTTTTAATCTTCAAAAGATCAGATATAAAAAAATTAATCTTTCTATTGCTTGTATTTAACCTGATATAAAATTTAAACTGATGTTTTTCATCTAAAAGTATACAAATACCTTATATATCAAACAATTATTTTGCAAATTTCCATCAGAAAATCTTCACAGTACTAAGACAGCAAAGCAAGAAAATGTCTTATTTACTAAAAGAATCAACACTTTTCTGCAGGCTTGCTTAGATTCCTCTCTGTAGGAACTACCTCTAATTCAGATTAAAATGTCATTGATTTCACTGTAGGATCTCAGACAATCTGCAAAGGCCCTTTCTTGCGGGGAATTTCACTTGTGGCTGGTCACCACAGCACATCAAAATGGGGTGTACATTCTGTGTGATTTAATTAAACGTAATTATGCAAGTTAAGAAACACACCTAAAGGATTGTGCTTCTATCAACCCTTTGCTCTACCTTTTACATTTATCCACATCCCTTCACATTATGTTTATATGATAAATAGCAGATATGATACAACTGCACACAGAAAAGACATGCACAAAATGGAAGCACAGGGAGGAAGGTATGCTCTTAGCCCTTAAAATAGTACAAAACATACAGGAACAGCTGGGTAAGAATTTTAGTGTAATAGCAAAGCAAAACCTAGTTTTAAATTCAAAGCCTTTTGTACCCATAATCTCCCAACTTTTCTCTGCTTTTCTTTTTCAACAAGAATATTTTATCTTTGTGATTACCTGCACTATAACCATCAGCTGCTATCTTTTGACAGGTGAGGAAAACCCTGCACAGAAGTACTAAAACAGTACTGTTTGGGAGTCTAGGTGAAATGAAGAACCTTTTAATAAAGTTCTAATATACCCACTCAAAAAAAAAAAAAAACCAAACCAAAAAAACCTCCATGGTCATCCACAACTATCAGCTTTATAGAGCCCCTGCAAGGTAGCCTTGAAAGGAACCTTCAGCATCTTCTCCTCCAATTTGCATAAGTAATTGGTAAGTGATTAGGAGTACACACTGGCAAAAACAAGCTCAGTGTGTGTTGGAGTGGACTGATTCTCTTGCTTCAAATTACACTGAATTTCAGAAAGATTTTGAAAGAATGATTATTTATTTAAAGTGTTTATGAGCTTTGGGTTAACAGACATCTACAACCTGTCAGGACCTGTTCCTGAGGGTGATAAATCTACCAGTGATGAACCCAGAGCAACGGACAGAGCTTTTGTTGCAGCGAGGGCAGGTTATTGGGACTTATTTCCACAGGAAACCACTGTGACCTCCAGCTCACCCTACAAAATGCACAGGTTCGCTTTCTGAGTTCATACTTACCAAGCAACATGATGAGATGAGAAGAAATGACACAAAAAAAGAAGCCTACTAGACTACCATTCACTCCAGGGAAGAGAAAGGACCGTGTCAAGGCTGTTGTACTAATCCGCAACTGCAAGTTTGGGACTGATACCTTCAGTCAACTCTGGCAAGTTCATCAGTAAAAAAAAGGATTTTATTTTATTTTTTAAACTTCCTCCTTTCTCAGTACTCTCTAGTCAAGGTGTACCTTCACTTCAGAGTTACCCATGTCACTGGCACTTCCTCTTTGCACAACAGTCAGCTTCACTGGGATGCCAGCACCACACAGCAGCATCAGAGCCACTCAGGAGTCCTCAGCTGGAGCTGCTCACATGATACTGAGACAACTGGTCTGTGACCCCAGCTCTTTGTGAGAACATAGAAGAACTTAATTTCTCATTGTGCCTCTCAGCAACTACCTTTTCCTCCTACAAGGGTAGACTCTGAGGAGTCACACACTTGGCTGTGCCATCCAACCACAGCAGATCCTCCTCTGCATGCAGAGGATCTATGGCTTGGGGAGACCACTGGCTTCAGTGCCTTGACCGACTTTGAGATGCCTCTTAAAAAAGTGGGCAACAGGCTCATAGTATGCACTGACCTCAGAATGGCTTGAGATCATGCTGGCAGTTGATACCTTTGTCAGACTGCAGCAGGGCTCCAAGAGGCTGACTCCAGCCCCCTGCACTGTCCTTGCAGTCTGCTGTGGGGAGGCAGGGCCCACAGGATGTCATCAGTGCGAGATACGCCACTCCTCCTTTCCTACCTTCCCATTTTGACTGGTTACAAACACAGAAGACAACAGAAGAGCTGTGTGCTCCTGAGACAGATCAGGTGCCCTGAAGGACCAATTCTCCCCTCAGTTGCAAGAACTTGTGTGGAGCAAAATTTCACTTGCAAGAGGATGCAATAAAAGTGCACAACAGGCAATTTAAACCAGCTCTGCTCCTGGTAGAAGGCACATGGCAATGGAACCTTGAGCTGGAGATGGAGGAGAGGAGAGGGAGAGGTAATTCCGCTGAGGGACTAAATGATCTGTAATAAAAATAGCATGATATTCAGAAACCTAGTTTTGCAGTAGAAAATCATAGTAACAAAACAAATTTGAAGACATTAGCTACATAAACACAAACTGAAGTGATAATTTTATTTTTCCATCTGACATCACTTCTCACAATATTCAAAGTCAAGACAGAATTCCTGAGGGTACTACTAACCTGCTGTAATTACCAGATACAGTCACATTCAAATGATTTCATCACCTCAGTGGGAACTGAGTGAACATTGATTTAGTTTAATTTGGGCAGTTTCATATCCCCAGAATTTGCCCTTGATTTTAATTGAAAAATATGGATAAGAAATATGCAAATACAATTTCTCACAATGACAATAATCTGCATCATTTAGGCAGAAGCATGGAGTTTCACAAGTTATGAGAAATCTAAAAGCAGAATCCCTTTTTTCTTAGTTTGCCACTTACAACCACCTCTGCTTTCCTCTGTACCACAGCAGAAGTTCTTCTTCTGCAAGTATTCCTTCCACTCATTACATCACAGGCTATGGGGTGCCAAAACATATAACAAACCCACCTCCTCCTGGCCTTTCCCTTCCCCTTATTATTGACAACCTGAGGCTTGTGTGAGAGAAGGAAAGGTGAGCAGGGCATAGGATGTAAAACAATTTCTGTTGTCCATTGCCCTGTCTTTGGACTGTGTATACAAGCTTCTTCAGAAACTGCGTCATTCCTGTGTTTGTGCGCATGCTGCTTTCAACCATAGGTCCATGTACTCTGTTACATTTACACCAGGGAGAGTCTGTGGTTATTCAGGGTAGGAAAAAATTGCTACCATTTAGCTGCCAACCAAGGCAGCTGGAATGAAAAGACAGTTGCAGGCACAACGGCTGTTGCTTTTCAGTGGTTATGCCTGTTACTTCTGTGTCCAGAATACAACCATCCTGATATATTAGGTACTGAAAAAAGAGAAGGGTTATAAGTCAGCATAAAACGGCTTCAGTGAACATCTGCTGTAAGCTGTCTGTGTGGCAGTAGATGAATGTGAACTCTTGGAATTAATCAAGCAGGGCACGACCTTACTGAAACATTTATGAAAAAACAGTTGCACACCATAGCAACAGAGTCTCTTCTCTCTCTCTCTCAGTTGCAGAGGGGGGCTCTTCACCAGCCCCAGCTTCCACACTTCTCTGGGGAATAAAAGGGACAAGGAATGCTATTGATGTAATTCGGTTTTGTGAACTGCGTGGTTCACTCTTGAGCATTTGGGCTGGTGAATACCTGGTTCTCCTGATGGTCTGTAAGCAGCTGTGTAGAGCTCTTCCAGTGTACTGTACAACTTTGCTGATAGACACAAGTAGGTAGGCTTCATTATAGTCACAATGAAAAACAGAAAACACTGTACTTTATTAATCTGCTGTCAAATAGGACCACTTCAGAAGAGCAGTCTGTGTGTTGTGGTGCACTTTTCCATTTCACTTTGCTCATGGTATAATATTCAGTGCTTTCTGGAGGCCAGCAGATCCCAGTGAAAGGCAAGGTTGAGCTGACATTTGTGTTGAGCAGGCATCTCTTGGGCTGTGCTAGAGGAAGGTCATAAAGTTCTTAATCTCAGACCCTCATTTTCATGAATGCTAAACTCACACCCTCACCAGAGAACTTGTCATAGGTAAAGCTTGTTCACACAGCCACTGATTTTGTTTTCACTGCAGCTTTTGATACTGTTGATAGTCACTCTTCATTACTAAACTAAGGCTGTCAGTACTATCTCTGCCATAGTACACGAAATGTTTCTTTTGGCCCTCCATGCAAGCTCATGCATGTATTTTCCAACTTTCTATAATAACTTTCCTACTGCCCTTCATATTGTACAAGTTTATTTTACACTACATCCCTATCTTCACCAGTAAATTCAAAGAGGAATGACAGGTCAATTGGCACTTGTCTCAAACTTGCAAGTAGCAGCATCCATTAAAAACTAACATTAAATTGTGGGTGGGTGAATAGCAGGAAAAATCAAGAGATTTCTTTTTTTCACTGGAAAAAACATACTGAAAGGTTATGTACATTGCTAGAACAATCAATACAGGTTTAAAAATCAACTTCTTCCTAAAAATACAAGGTACAGGTCTTCTAGTTTATGACAGTGTTTAAATGCATGTTTTCATATATAATCAGGTTAACCACTGTCCCTTTCTCTGTTATGTCTTGTGACTACTAATCACTGCCAAGTGGTGCTTTGTCCTTCTCCAAAACATGACTCCTTTCAGAAGACCAGACAAAGAGAGAATATAATTGTATGTTTGTAGTTCTACCTCAGGGTTTTGTATGCCTTCTGAACAATGTAGGCAAAGTGTTTCAGTAGCTATAGTCACCATGTATTTTTTTCCTTTACCACTCCCTTCCAACACCCATATTTTCACCTACTAAAAATAAAAGGTACCAAAGTAAGCTGTTACTTTGAAGAAATGGCTAGTTTGACTTTGAAGGAGTTAAGGTGCCATGTACCCACTAACTCTGTCCCCTATTTCCTACTGCAATAAGAAAGACTATCTGAATATAAAATAAAAGTGTATAACACAAAGATAGGTGGATCTTGCCTAGTTAAATGATCCTGTTTTCCCTAAAATGACTAAACTCAGCATTTCCCTCAGTAAGGACACTAATAACATTCCTCTATCCAACCTCTTCTTTTCCCATGCAAAAAGCTGGGTATTAGGACTGTGCCTGTGTGCATACCTGTCGCACTTAATCATCAACTCCCCTGCTAGTTTCTGCATAGGTGAGACAAAGGACTGAGTTGTGGCAGTGGACTGGCATGAGACTCAGTGATTGACTGAACCCCAAATCACCTTCATAACAAAATATTTGACTTTTTGGTGCAGGACACCTCCAGGAATAACATTATGGACAGTTCTGACATTCCTCCAAGCAGCCCTTGCTGTCTATAGTTCAACTGATCAGCACTGTTTGTATAACTAAATTGTGTTGACAAACAACACAAGCGAATTTGGCCATCCCAGCAAGTAGGTCTTGCTGTAGAATTAACCAAATTATATAGACAATTTTAAATGATTGGTAGAATCTTTACCTACAGATACATAAACTGACAGATGCCTTCTATGTAATTTGAAATAACTGATAGATACGGATCATGTATGTGCTGGAGTGGCCACATAAGATTGCAGGTGATTTGAACTGTAAGTGTCTGGCCAAATGGCATACTGAGAATCTCCTCTGAACCAGCTGAAGATATTGTAAAGATCCTTGCATTGGAGGTTCCCATCACCATCCACACAGTGGCCAACCACTTTGAAAGGTTCAATTCTCCGTGTGAGCCTTAGCCTCCACAAAACAGCTCAACAAATTAAGGATTTTCTTTTTGTACAGAAACTCTGTTAATGTCTGCACAGCAAAGAACAGGTGAAGCCAAACAACACTTCCAGAAGTTCTTAGGGAGTTTTTTACACAGAACACACTAACTATATGATTATGTCATCAATTTCTTAAGAAATCAGATATAACAGAAAGTATTATCAATTTATGCTTGTATTCCATCTTCAGTATCAGAATTAAATCTGCATGGGGATCTCTGTTATGTTTAAAATGTTATACTTTGTATAATTATCCATCCTTGCTGAAAAAGTATGAAAGGAATAACTTTCTGCTGAATATAAAAATATTAAAAAAATATTTTTCAGGAATGTGCTAATTTCATTTTTTAAAGAAAATGTAAATGTACTGTTTGCTCTTTTTGTATTTAATTCATCAGTATCAAAATATTTGGTTAGGATTGAAAACTTTTTGCACGACTAAAACAATTTTGTCTTAATACTATTGTCTTATCTCATTTTTATTTTTATATTAACATAGGTTCATTGAGTTTCAAAAATCTTTGTCCCACATTAGAATAGATAACAAAATGTAAAATATTTTCTTGATTTGAAATGGCATTAAAAATTTCAATTTATTTTTACAGAGGAAGTCCTTTCTTTCTCTGCCTTGCTCAGTCTCTCAGTTTATTTTTGTCCTGTTATTGTCAACATGAATGAGCAAAGACAGTTGAAAATGTCCCACTTATCTAAAAAAGTCATAGAAATCTCTATGCCTTCTTTAGCTTCCGTGAAGCATCGCACCTTTCTATGAATGATCTACCTTGCTTTACCTGTAACTTAAAGTTAGTGTTGCCTTTAGACATACATAATATTTACTGCAATGTTCCCTACTGGAGAGGATTAACTGAAGTAAAATGCTTTGACATAGATGAGGCAAAAGAAGGAAAATATTTCCATAATTTCAAAAAATTTTGTTCTAGAAAAGATTTCAAAACAATGACTTCCTGTGCCTGAGAAAAAATGGCAAAATGGCACAATTTCCTAAGTAGAGAAATTACTTTTTCTTAGCAGATTCAAAAAGTAGTTACTGACAGACACTAGACTAAGTGGCTGTCACACAACATTACATGGGAACAAGAGATTTCTCATTGTCTTGGAAGATTACAAGCGGCAAGTAAAATTTCATTTAGCTCTGATACAGGCCAAAAGTGTAAGGCAAGAGAAGAGTTAAAGAGGGCAGAAAGTTTCCATTCTTTACTAACTGTAAGTAATATAAGTGAATACAGGAAGGCTTTGGACACCAGCATCCCTTTTATTCTTTGTGGGTTTTTTACCTGTACTGGAATTGATTCTCATGAGATCATTATTTCACCATTTGAGCAAAGGGGTAAATCATGGCCATGTCATATTTCATGCCACAAGAGTACACAAAATAACACCTTTCACATTCTTCTAAATGTGCATTTAAACCTGTAGTGAATCAATATTTTATGATCCCATACACTGAAACTAAAAAGGCTTTCTCTCCAGCATGCTTGACCTAAAGGGAGGAAATGAAAAATGGTCTCTAGCTTATCTCTAACTGCCTGCCTAGCATACTAATGCTGAATCTGGAAAAATGGTAAAACTTAAAATATGCATGAAAGTCAGCCCCTGGGTTGAAGCAGGGAGAGTAATTCAATACTCCATAACCAGCAGTACCGATTCTGCAATGGACAATCATCAGTAGCAATTGTTGCAGTAAGAAATGGGTCCTTGAACTGACAGTTTGATAGGTTAAAAGCTTCTCAGCTCTCACTGAAACTTTAAAGCCTGAAGAAGAGAACATTATCCTCTTTCTGTTTTACTTTCTGATAATCCTTCTTCTTCACTAGGATAAACTGTTGGTCCTCAGACTAACCATTTACACATCCATGTCATTGTTCATTGTCTTACAAAACACAGAAACTCTTCAAAGATCATTTAACCACATTCCAGTTCCAAACAAAATGCGTATATATGTGTGGGCACCATTCAACTTAGATTTAATTTATGTTCTACAAAAGCTTAAGAAGCAGCCATGATCAGAAAACACAAAATGTGTTAATTGAACTGGATAGTATATACATATATATACATACACATTTACATTTACATATACATATATAAGTGAAAACATTTAACTAAGGGATGGTTAGAAATACATTGTAACAAAGGCAAAAAAAACCCTCAAAACAACCCAACGTTAAAAAAATTCTCAGCATACCTGAAAGCTAGCACAGAACAGATAGATGTGCAGCTTCTATTCAGGAATTCTCCCTAGCTCCTATTAAGACTATTAAGTTTTCTAATGGAGCTGTTACACTGACTTAGGAAAAAAGATGGATTGGTGTAAGCAACATTCTACTGCAAACAAGTAACATCTTACTTTCCTTGATATGGCTAAGAAGGGTTATGCTGGCAAAACAGATGAATGTCAAGCCAGGGAGAGTTACATGAAAAGCTTGAATGCTATTGCTCCAAAAAAGGCAGAAAAGTCATCTTTTGGCTAAAGTGAAAGTTAGCAATAAAAATGTACCTGATTCCGAATGCTATGAATTACAGAGTACTTCCAGGATTGTAACTGTTCCCTTACATTCCCTAAATGTATGAAGAAAGTTTTTCCTCTTAATTTCTTCCAAACTGAGAAAGTCCCCCACACCTCTGCCTCTTATGGCCTGGAGAAACAAGTCTTGCTGATGAAGGAGTATGAGGCAGAAGTGGCAGACAAGGAGTTTCTGTCTCACTACATCTTTCTGCCAACACACATCCCTTTGCAGGGAGAAGAAAGGTAGTCAGCCTCTAAAATCCTTTACTTTATCCTGTAGGAATATGTCAGGCTCCTGTGACCCGAACATAGCATAGCTATTACCTGACTAGTCCAGGATTCTGGTCCTGAGATCATCTGAGAAGCAACCTGGATACTTCAGGCCAACCCACCTACTTACTTACCATTTGAAGCAGCTTCTTTTGCAGGTACACAGTTTTATATCAGTGTAATAAATTCAGCACTGAAATATCAAGGAAATATGAAGTAATACATAGGTATATTTTAGACCATTAAAGTAGTTGTTTTGAGCTTTGATTCCCATAGACAGGACTCATTACTTTAGTGAATACAGACTGGGAAGGAAAACATAGACTTACCCAGCAGATTTTAGGAACAGAAAAATTAGTCAGTTAATGCCCATTAAAAAAAAAAAAAAACACCTAAAAATTCAACTTGTTTTTTTTTTAATCTGTAGTCAGTTGATTTTTCATCAGTGGAAGAACAATCACTACTTGTTCCTTTTTTATACCAGATGTGAGTGGACATTCCTGAGGATAACGTCTGAAAGCAATGTGCAGTTCAGTCATTTGAATCTGAAATCAGTTGACAGAGTGAAAGGTTGGCCTCACGAGCATAGACTAGATTTTTTTTAAAAAGGTGAAGCATGAAGCACCTTCTCAAGCTCACCACTGAGTTGATTAATAGACTTATTTGGCCTTCAGTTTTAACAGTGGAATTTTCCTTCAAATTCTGTTGAGATCCTTCTCTCTCCACAGAGCATAGAAACTCATATAAACCCTCCATCTGAGTGAAATGGACTTCAGGGATTTTCTTTTTTAAGGCTCTTTTCAGACTCACTCTGTCTTATCTTTTGTTTTGAGGTGCTACTTAAAACTCTCTTCCTCAGGTCCTGTTCCTCATGTCTGCTTTAAAGCACATGAAGAAACGATAGACCCCTCCTTTTGGCTCATTTAATCACTTCCAGTGTAATAGACACTAATGACAGAAAAACCTACATGATTCTGAAAGGCAAGCCAAAAGGAGAAAAGAAACCTGACTGTCGTGTGCAATGTTTGTGTCTTAATCACTGCTGACACACTGAAAAACTATGAAAAAAATGGTTCTTTACAAGGTGTAGATGTGACTGAAAATTTAATAAGAACACTCATTTATTAAGATCTTATCTGAAACCTATTAGAATTAATAGGTAGACTGCTTAGGCTTTGCTCTGAACCCGAAACAGTACCCATTATCTAAATACAATTTGAATTAAGATAGTATAATAATTCTAGCTGCCTTACTAACCCTGTTAAAATATTCTCGCTTGTTTGCAGTGTATTATGGGAGAAATAATATGTGCTTTAAAAAATGAAATTCATACCAAGGCAGGAGGCCCTCTGCCCCACATGAAAGCCACTCATCACATAATCAAATGCCCAACTTAGCCCAGATTCAGGATTTTAAGAATTTCTTTCTTTCTGCACTATATTTACCATGTCATGAGCTTGTCTGTGCAGTTATTTTGCCTTGGGATTACTTGTATATGTGAGTGCTTACAAAAGGGAGTTAAGGTTGCAACGTTATCAAACCATAGGAATAAAGGTTAACTTGGTTAAGGCCTGAAAAATCAAATCCTAAAAAACCAGAAACAAGTGTACCTATCCAGCAGGCATACATTTTAGAGAAATAAACAAAGAGGCTAGGAGGAGAATTGATTAAAAAGAAATCCCAAATGTCAAACAGCAAATCTGAAAACAAGCAAAAATAAAAATATGCCTGTAGCCCTTCATCCCCCTCCTATCTATTTGCTGTTCTTTGTGTGTAACATTGGCAATATAAGGTAAAAGAGCTGAAGTTTTGGGGCTATCAGTTTTACCAATACGAGCAATAACTGCTGTTGAAAAAGTCAATAAAGAGAAAGGAAAAATAAATAAAAATACTCTTGTCATATTTGGATATAGTCCCCAGACAGACACAGTTTAAGTGAAAAAAGAGCCATGAGCTACAGTGAGGCTTTGGCTCTGCAGTTGAGTTTTCCATGCAAGCTCATCACATCCCAGACACTTCTCACTAAGCATTTGCAATTCCTTGATTCTTCTTCCAGTTCATAAATAATGTCATTTATATTTCAGTGGGATAAATCCAAGAGTAGGTATGTGCTAACAGAGTTTGCTGGTGGCACAAATTGAGTAGGCATTTAAATAAAGTATAAATAGCAAAATATTGTATGGGAATATTGAATGCTCCTGAGAACTGAAGTAATAGGCACAGAAGTAACAGGGACAGAACAAAATGCAATGGTGCAATGAATAAAAACGTGTATTTAGACCTTAGTTCGCTTTTGCTCTAAAGGAAAGAAATAGATTTATTAGCTGGAAGCAGAGGACAGAGAAGACATCGGAGCGAAACACCTGATCCTAAACCAAGCAATGTAGAAGAAGTGAATATAATAGCAGATGAGGTATTTCTATTCCAAATAGGAAGGTATTAATGAAATCATGCTTGCCATTACCAAGACCTCATGTGGGATATAATTTTGTTCAACCCTATTTGAGAAAGACATATTTAGACTTCAGAAGCTGCCAACAAGGGAAATTAGGCACACCCAGAGAATGAATTTTCTCTGTTATGGGTGAAAACTGAAGGGGATTGGCTGTTTAAAGCAGCAAAATGAAGAGTGAGAGAGGAGGTAAAGCTTTCTTAGATGTACATGTAGGAGCTAAAAACAAATGGAAGGAGAAGCTCTACTTAGGGCAGAGGATAAGTGAATGTGAGGGAATTAGAAGAACTCGAGGCTGGAAGCAGGAAGAAGTTTCCCATAGGAGGGCAACCCTCTAACTCCATCCTCCTTCCCATGTGCTTCCCTTGGACACTTACCGTATTACAGACCTCGTTCACTTCTGTTGTGCAAGGGAGACTGCATGTAACTCTTTTTGTATTTGCCCTGCTTTGTGACTTGGTTCTAAGTCTTTATGAGCTTATGTGGTGAAGTAGACTAGACAAGCAGATTCCCATTAGTAGAAATCACTCTCAGGGGTACTGAATAGCAGACCAGCAACTTATTCTGTGGCTTCTTTTCTGTGCACCCTTAGACATAAATATCTCCGAAAATCTTGCTCCTACAGTTTCACTGTAAAGTTTCACTTCTTATGCAAAGTTGTATCTATAATCAATATCTTCTACAGGCTGTTTACATATGTGAAGACATACTGTGTTCTACTAGTGGTTTAGTACAAGTTAGACAAAAGGATTAATGGACCATTGATAGAGTTGTGTTATCAATTGTGCATTTATTAAACTTCTGTGTAACACTAGCTATCTTGATGCTGATTAATTTGGATTATGTAATTGTTAACCCTACCTGACAACCTTATATATTGCCAGCTCCTGAGTGAAAAACCAATGTATGAATTTAAGGGTCATTTGACTCTGAAGTATGACACAAAATTAAGTATGATGATATTTTCTGCAGACTGTAGCACCCATATAAAAGACATACTGAAGGCCAAATTGTTAAAACTTTTCTCATGAAGATCGTCCCACTGACATTTCAAATAGCAAGCAGTCATCATGTTCCAGCATAATACAGATTATCCGTATGGAATTCATGCTATCAGGTTTGCCTTTGAGGCTGCAATTGAAATATCTTCCTGTGTTACCAAACTTATTAGCAAGAAAGCACTCGAGAACTAACCTCAATAGAATGAAAAGGAAAAAAGCTACACTGTTTCTGTAGCCTGTCTCTCATGTCTTGTTCAAAATTTTGAGTCCAGAGATCTAATGAAGAATAAAAGGGGAAGCTTAGCAGAATGCATTGGAAAAAAAAAGGTTGCAATCCCTCACAACCTTCTTTTTCTTCTTCTTGTAATTAAATCCTGAGACTAAGAAGTACTTAATTCACATGTTTTGTTAACGGCACTCAAAAGCAGCATACATTTCTGAATATAAAAATGTAAGAACATCAAGAACTATTATGCTAGTCTGTGGGAAAATAGCATGTGAGTGACTAGATAGCTTCTGTTTGAGATCATATCCTTCAGAGCTGTTGGAACATACAGGGCTTGTTTTTCTTCAGCAAACACATCCTTCCAACAATCAGACATAGGGAAACAGGAAATGAGAAATATAGCCAGATAGCCCAGATGAGATTGGAATTTTTCAATCACAAATATAAAGGTAAACTTCATTTTCAAATGCAAAGTAGAAGGAAATGGAGTATTACTCACAAATCCTGCTGTTATTTGCTTGTATGTAAATCCCCAAGCATCTTTTTAATCCACATAACTGTACATCTAAGTATTGCCTTTGGAGTCTGATCCAAAGTCAGCAGAAAGATCTATTTTGTTGCCTGCAATAAGGTGCCTAAATGTATAAATTTGCATGGTTTTTAGAACTTTGAATAGTTGTAATTTCCATTTACTGTTTTTTTTAAACTGTTTAGAACTCATAAACATTGGGCCAGCTAATCACATGCCTCCACATGGGTTTGGATGTGTAATTTAGGAAGCCTAGTTTGACCAAAAATGGTGCTTGTGGTAAAAAAAAATGCTCTCAAAAGCACTCCTACTATCACTGCACCCTTTGTACATCAGTCACTGAAGCATGACCATGGTCAGTAAGCAATATTAAGTTAATACTGCCCAGGTAATTTACAAATGGAGTGCAGTTAAATTGTATGTTAATGTTTTGGCACCATGATGTGACAGAAACAAGTGCAAGAACAGAGACCACTCATTCACTTTGCAGCTGCCCATTTGACTCCAATATTTCATTTCAGACTTGAAAGGGTTTGCTTTAAAGAGGACTGATAAAATGTTTTGGTTTATTGGGGAAAGGAGGAGGACTGGTTTAGCTGTTGTGTGGTGAGTGTAATTTTAATGCTGGGATTAGAGAAATGTAAGAGGTTACTGAGAGTATAACCTTTGTATGTAGCTTGCTTTCAAGGGAGAGGAGGTTGCCTTAGATTTACAGACACAGGTTGCTGAGGCAGGATGTTCTGATGAAGATGTGTACCTTCTTTTGTGGTCTCACTTACTCTTTTTGCCTCAAGAGAGGAGAGAGAAGGCATGTTACTGGGGAGGAATGACAGGATCACAAAACAGATTTTGAGCTGTGTCAGGTAGAAGTGCACAACAGTGCAATTTTGTCTATGAATTCTTGGCAAGAAAATAATAAATTTAATTATAAACTGTTCTAAGGTTATTCAGATACCTAGAAGGTCAAAACTGGGTTACTACTGGAACGGGATTGAATGACAACACGAGACACCAGCCTACAGTGCCAAGTTACACCGTATAATACACAAGTGGCAAATTGCAGTTACATGTCTACCTTTTCTTTTCATGCAATACAAAGTCCTCACAGAAGCAGCTACTTAGAGGTTGTTAGTGAGAAACATTATTTAAACTGCCTGGGAATCTAATTTTCTATTGTCCCACATCTTTATATCAGTTATAACATTTAAGCAAAAGGATCAAGAAGCACAAGAAGAGCAGTAGCATAATGGAAATGACTGTCTTGAGGCACTGAATCTTTTATCTCTCTGTGCTGATTTAATATCTTCCTGAGCCCTCTGCAACCTTAAAATGGAGTTAGTCTCTAGAAGTTTATTTAATGCACAGAAACGTAGATGTGCTTTTTGACTTCAAAAAACTGTAAAATATTCTGAATAAAGAACAAAACCCCTCCACAGCTGGGTTAACTGTCTACTAGTATGTCCAAGAGGTTCTCTCTTGGTCCCTCTTTGGTGCACGTAGATACTCATCTGTAACATTTCCTTTAAGCTTTGAAAAATTTCAAGAAAAAAGTCTTTAACTGGAGTGCTACAAGGACAAAGTTTTTTATGCTATAAGAACAAGGAACAACTTTACAGATTTGTTGGCTTTAATTGGTTCTACTTGGGGTTTTTTTTTGGTAGAAGATCAACAATGCAGAGTGATAAAGAGTATTCTGACTTCATCTCAGTGTGATATAATAAATTAGAGTGGTAAATGAGTGTGGGTTTGTTTTGGTTTTGTGTTTTTATTTTTAAGTCAAAATCACCTCCTATACTGTAAACAATGTGACAAATTCAAACTAGGAGTGGGCATCTCTTGTGCAAACACATCTCATGGATGCTTCCATATGAATAATGGTAAACCAGGTTGATGAGAGCATTAACTAGGCATTCAGGGAAGCTGACTAGTGGAGGAGAGTGGTGTGTTCATAGAGTTGGACAGTGCTTTTTTCTCAGTGTACTGTATCACTTACATGGAAGCAAGGAAGATGAACAGGAGTGGAGAAACTTTAACATGGGGGTTTTATTTCCATGAATTCACCACCAAGATGTTTTTACAGTAGTGCAATGTCAATTACTTCTGATTCACAGAGATCAGAATTACTGCTGTGTTTTTCCATTAGAAGTATATTATTATTTTCTTAGAGCAGAACCGCTGTAATGCCTCTAAAATTTAAGATCAGCTGCAATGTCCTATTCCACAGTTAAATTGCAACTGACACGTTCCACTGCAGGTATCTTCTTGCAGTTACCAGAAGGCCTTACAGCAACCCTATTTGCTATGGTCTGAGAAGTAGGAACACTGACAAATAAAGAAGCAGCTATATTTACCCATGTGGTTTGGCTTTGGTTGTATTTCTAGTAGGCTCAATTGCTTAAGGAACCTTCTCTTTCCCCCTAAATCTTCGTCACAGTCAAAACTAATTTTGATGCCCTTTTGTTCAGCTAAGTGTCAGAGTGATTGATCTGGGATTGAGCAAAGGATTGCTGAAAATGCTTTCCCTCTTGTCATTTCTGTGGTAGCTTATAGCCTTGCTGTTTTCCCCTCACTTTGTGAAGGGAGTAGAAAGGAAAGGACAATGGTCTCAGCCATATTTTCAAACTGTAACCCTTCTTGTCTCATCTGGGCTCTGCAGATTTGTGATACGGTGATAGATGGGACCTACCACTGCTGTGTGAGGTCCAGAAAAGTCAGCTGTTTATACAGCTGCTGCAGCAGTGCAGAAAGGTCAAGGGAGGCTCTTGGTTTTGGAGCAGAAGTATGTCACTCTGATTCTGCTTTGCAGTGGCTAAACCAGCATCCCTCAAAGGGCTTTCTTCTCAGCCCTGCCACCTTCTCTCTGAATGAGTCCTCTGAACAGCAGAGGTCATTTTCACCAGCGCCTCTTCTTTCCTTCTGTTCATTCCTATTTCCTTACCTTTAGAAGAGCAGATGCAGACAGAGACCTCTCAAAACTCTTCCTATGAACCTAAATCCATCTTGTTTCAGATTCCTCCTCAAATTTTGTTTCTTCAATGAAAATGACAGAAGTATTAGTAAATACCCTGTTACTTTCATAGAACATAAAAAAAGGTAGGTGGTCTTCACACAGCTGAATAAAATTATTTTGCCTGAATGAATTGCAGTTTTGATACAGAAATATGATTGATATTTCCTCTAGATATCAAAAAACCAACTTTGTTTCCCACCCAGGTAGAAGAATTAAGAATACAGTGTAGCTTGGTACTTGTATTATTTATTTTCTTTGCACTTATATACATGACTCTTGCTTACATTGTGATATATAAAGGATTATAAG
This sequence comes from Haliaeetus leucocephalus, assembly GCF_000737465.1. Lineage (NCBI taxonomy): Eukaryota > Metazoa > Chordata > Aves > Accipitriformes > Accipitridae > Haliaeetus > Haliaeetus leucocephalus. The sequence continues at coordinate 1,258,498 of NW_010972575.1, forward strand.
CCCTTTGAGGCAACCACTGCATCTCTTTACTTCTGTGAGGAACTTGACAGCCTAGGGAGTGAGTACTCATTTAATAAGTTAAGTCATCCACACAAAACAGAATCAGGATTTTATGGTCTAAGGATTCTTACATGGAAAAAAAACATTTAAAAAAAGGCAAAAAAACCACCCCAAAACAGCTATAGATGGTGCCTTAGCTTATCCAATGAATTGAGGAAGAGTGAACTCAGTTACATCAGTCAGGCTGGAAAAGACTAAGCAGTAGGCCTGAAGAGATCGCACTCTGAAGAGACAAATATGGGGAAGATTTTATTTATTCTCCTTTTGTCATTGTTTAAATACTTACCTAATCTTTAGCGGGGGGGGGTTGCCTTATTGAATAATGCATTCTTTAAAGAATGTGAAAGAGAAAAGTATGAAAAATATAAAAGCTTCCTCACATTTCTGTGTTTAAGCTGCAAACCAATGAGGAAATACAGCTTCTTCATAGGCATGGAAAACACCCATCCATGTCCTTAAAAAAAAAAAAAAAAAAAAAAAAAAAAAAAAAAAAAGTCGCATTTTGATGCTATACTTGCTGGAATAAGCCAGTCCACTTTTCAGTTTTGTAACAATGTCAGTGGGTAAACATCCCATCATAGACATACATGGATATGTACAAGCCTGTTCAGTTCATCTTTAATTGAAATAAGTCACTTGGCACTAAGAGGCTTTGCTAAGCTCACAAACTGACTCTCAAATTTGCACAGCTGACCCTGTTGTACTTAGCTGCTTGCATACTAACTAGGTGATCAATTTTCTTTCATTGTAATGCTTAAAAATGTGTTGTCCTGCCGCAGTATACTCTTGTTCTTAGTCTTTCATGAATAATTTGCAACCAAAAAGGAAAGGTAGGATTTTTTTAAAGTAACTTCCCCAACTACCATTAATCATCTGTGATTAGCTGCAAAATCTCCAGGGTTGCCATCATTCTTTGAAGCTCTACTTAGTATCATCTGGCTACTTCTTACCTGCTGAGTATTCCAGTGATAGGATTGACATGGCCATTTAAAAAAAACTTGATCTGCTTTTTGTACTGATCTTTCATTCACAGAATGCACTTACACACATGGACAGACATAGACAAAGAGTCTCACTATATTACAGAAATTTAAGATACAAGAACCTCCACAGAAGATGCTAATACAGTAATAATTGCCTCATGGCACTTTACACATTAGAAGTGTTGTACAAACATTAACTATGTGATCTACACAACACCCTTGCAAGATAGGTAATTGTGTGTTATTATTCTAATTTCACACCCAGGGAGTCAGACATGCAAATCGCTGATCCTGCACTCTTCTGAGCACCAGCACCTGAACTGCAGTGGGGATTAAGGGAGCATGTCATTTTTGGGAAGCCCTTAATATTTCACCAGATATACACCCAAGTGTTTATTAAATGGCAATATTTAATAAAGAAACAGTCACAACTCTGAATCTCCCGTTAAGAGCAATAGGGTGTCTGCAATTGCTCAGCATGCGTGGCTATTTCTATTAGACCCTTAAATATGAGCAAACCTCTTTTTAACATTCTAAGATATCAGGAATTAACTTCATGTCAAAATGGGAACTTGTAAGTTCCTGTCACTGTCTTGGTTTGCTCAGGGAGCTCTGCCACTCCTCAGTACTTCCTTAAACCTCTTCTCTTCTCTGCACTCTTTGGTACCAACAACAGACCTGAGAAGCAAAACCAGCCCTAGATCCAAGACTGTTTTAAGGGAAATTCAGTCTTGTTCTCAGCACTGGAAATAATTCTGACTACACTGCTTATAGGAAGCTTAGACATGACTGAAGATTTCATCAATTGAGAAATGTGAGAATCATAGAATCATTTAGGTTGGAAAAGACCTTTAAGATCATCAAGTCCTAACCGCAAACCTAACACTGCCAAGTCCACCACTAAACCATCTCCCTAAGTGCCACATCTACACACCTTTTAAATACCTCCAGAGAATCACACTTCAGAGAACATGAAACTTATTTATTTGTTTATTAAATATTTAGTCATCTCCAGGCTAATTTAAATCTAAACTAAAAATTAACTTAAATGTAAATAATAAATTATAACTGATTAAAAGTAAAGACTAAGGTATGATGACATAGGTATCCATGTGGACTGACCAATATGCACATAGCTGTCCTGTTAGATTTTTACAGCTTGAATGGAGTCTTCGCTGCTAAAAGATTACAGTTAGTTCAGATATGCTTCCCTATGCTAAAGTCACATCTTCCCAGAACTGTGTAGATAACCTTGGGATGAATTGATGGAGAGTGCCCGTACATCTGTGTTTCAGTCACCTCTGGAACTACAAGCATATTGGTGCCCTCCCTTTAAATAGTCTCTACAGACAAAACATTCACAACTTCACACTCTGCAGAAGAATGCCGCAAATATACTGGCTCCAGCTTAGAAAAAATAATACCTTTCATACTTAAAAAGGATGGAAAATCTAAGCAGTGAATACAGCAATCAACAGCAAGAACCAAAGTTTTCTGTCAAGTAAGATCTTCATGTCTACTTTTTCTGGCTATACATCTTGATCTAATAAAACACATTGCTTCTGTTCTACAACCTTGTTTTACCAGATCAAAGAAGGCTCTAGCTTATTTTAGCAACCCACTTTTCAATAAAATTATTATTCTGAAAACCTAAATTTCTATAATTATTATTTTTTATGAAAGGTGAACTAAAGAATATTTTTACATTTACATTGTGATAGGGACCCCAAAGAGTCCTAAAATATTTGAATGACATGCACAATTGAATGACCTCTCCAGGAATGGTTCCTTGCACCAGTACAGATACACATCCTTTACAAAGACTAAAGAAACCGTCAGCCAGTAAAAAGAAAACAAGGAGTGAAGGAGCCAGAATGTAATTCCTCTAGTTTGAATTTGGCCTGAATACAGAAACAGCCTTACTTTTTGCAAAAAATAGGTTAGTTTTTTGTTTCAAGTTTGATCTGTTCCAGGCACTCCTTTTGCAAAAGGCAGTCATCCCACAGTAACTGAGTACAGAGCTATTGGCAGCTAACTGAAGTTCACACAAAGGGCATGTTTTGATTTTAATGACTCTGTTTTTGAAAGGGCATTTTGGGGAGCAGCAGCTTGGCATTTTTAGTAACTGAAATGTGAAATAAAATTGTTATACTTAGTGTCCATTTGCCCAAAGTGTATTTTCAAAGTGCAAGTATTGTCCATACTAAGTATAAACATAGAGGCGCTTAAGGAAGCTCTTCACACAAAACAAAATATGAAAAGTATGGTATACACCCTGCTGACAAAGAGTGTATTTTTCGTAAAGTGTTTGTTCTCTTTCATGCAAACATAAATCTTGCAAATTAATATGTGTGCTAGAATTTTAAGGTCTTGATTGGGGTTAATTTACTTTGTAGAGTGAAGATTTTATTTTTTTGGTGCACTGCAAAATACATTCAGCTGCTCCCTACTGATGCCAAATGTAGAGACAGAGGCTAAATTTTAGGCATTTTTCTTTTCAGGGAGTTTTTAATGAGAATACTTGAATCTAAGAAAATATTTGTTAGCAAGCTTTCCATATTTGTTAAGGAATACAACACTTGCACTGCAACTGAGATAACAAGCCATCCTTCTATTAACCATGTAGCAGAAAGTTGAGATGAAACCTATAAAAGAGTTTCATACTCACATTTTAGTTGCCTGTGCCTACCAAGAGGGAACTTATATGACGATACCTTGGCTCCACAGCCATCTAGTGCAGACAGTTGGGCATCTGAGATCCTAACAGTGTCTCTGAGAAACAGATTTACTGAAATCTCATTTCCTATGGGGCTGCACATAGCTTCTCATTAAAGATTCTCTTCTGTGTGAAAGTTTGGAAACTCCCCACGGAGCAAAAGCATTCATAAATTGTCTCTTGTAGTCTTCCTGGTGCCTTAAGAAACTTAGAATGGATGCTGCAGCTTTTCTAGAGATGTTAACAGGTTATCTTTCATGTTACTTTCTGTGTATGCTTGTGAAACTTGCAGTACTTAAGACTTTGGAGACCTCTTCTCTGCCCAATGTTAAAAAGGACTCAGTGAGCAGGTTCCAGTGTCACTGTAGAAACATGGTAGTGAAAAGGTGCAAGGACATATCTTGGTCACATACACCTGCTTCTTAAGTAAGCTGGGCTAAAGAATGGACATCCAAACCATTACATTAATAATGAAGGGACATGCATTACATTAATTACCAAGGGGAATTCTCAGGGGTGTGAAGGGAAAGAGTCCTGCCCACTTTATTATTTCTTCACATAATCCCAGACTAGCTGTGAAGGCAGGTTTCAGACCACCCTTTTGTCCTTCTCAAGAAGGAAGATGACGATGAAGCAAATGCTTTGCTCTTCTGCCTCTGTCACTGCACATAGGTGAGTCACATTGCCCAAGTTCCCCAAATGTCTCTGGTCTCTCTTTCCCACTAACACACAGGTACTGCAATTGATATGGACCACTCACGGTGCAGGTATAATTCTCTGACTGTGAGCAAATAGTAAGGGCCGGCAGTAGAAGATTTGGCCCTATTGTGTCTCAAACATAAGCACACACAGAGCAGGGCTTGAGTTTTTTAGAGGTTCTTGATGTCTTTTCTTCCAACCTTTATTGCAAAAACTCAAAATGCAGACGGGTTAGGCAAAATTCTCTCTAGTGCCTGACAAGATTCAAACTTACATTACCCCGGAGGAATAGATCTGTCTACCTGCAGGCGAATCTGGCATTTCTGGACTTCAGTCTAGAGCAAAACTTCAGGGCCTTCTCCTGCATTTGGGTATTTTCAGGAATGAGTTTGTTTTATTCCATAGTAACATATTGTACTTACATACTAACAAGACAAAAATAGATTTAAAGAAAAATAGAGCAGTCATCCTTTAAACTCATTAGAATGAAGCAGTGAACATTTTTAGTATGATCTCTGTTGATCCAAATCCATAAAATCTCCATCTTATTTAAACTAAAATTAGATTAATATAATTTATGCATGGTTTTCCTCATAGCATGCCTGGTTTCATCTCATACCACCAAGAACCAAACCAGTGGGGTTAGAAACCTTATTTAGAAATACTTGTTTGTAACAAATGACTTTGATATCTGAATGCTGTCTAGTGCTGATGCAGGTGAAACAAACCTTGTGGTTGTAGTCAATGGCAGTACCAACCCCCCCCCCCCCCCCGCCCCAAGTCTTACAAGAAGTAGTGAGGTCTATTAATGGATATTAGATATCAAAAGTATCATTCACCTGCTGCATCTCCCCAAAATGCAGAGTATTTCGGCACTACCTAGATTTCACTCAGCATCTCAGGAAACTGTTAGTCAAATAAAACTACTTCTATTGCTAAGATTTAAGACACTACTTATATAGCTCAGCTTTTCCCTGTCTTCGAAGGAGCAGTCTAGTGGGAAAGCTTGAAGGAGATAAAAATCAGACCATGATTATATTAAGAGATACAGTCCTTACTCTCAAGAAATATTTATCCCATTACAAAGTGATGGTGATTGTACTTAAAGGAAAATGTGGAAAATGTGGGAAATTACTAATTAATCTTTTAAGAAGGTATTTTACTATGTGGGAAATTGAAGGGATGGTGAATTCAGGTTTACCTGCCAAGCACTTTTCCATTGACTTTCTGGATGAATGTACAATGAACAGATTGGTGAATAGGGAACTGCCATTTCATTAAGCTATCTAAACAAATTTATACTACTTATATGACTGACTATTATTGTACATAGATGCTTCATGACACTGACTATTTATGCAGGATGCTGGGACTTGTACACTATCCTGTGCTGTTGTGAAGCCCTTTTATGAGCCCAAGCCGCATAAATTAATGGAACCTAGTTACGAGTACTCTCATATCTTTGGACAGAAGTCATAGTTCATGAGATTCAAGGCACAATATCACAGGATAAAAACTGATATCCCCTGAAACAAATTTCATGATTTCAGATAATTTGTTTTTAATAGTTATATAGTACTTGGTGAAAAAATAACATATGTTATAAACCAGAAATAATACCATACCTCTAATCTTGATTTGTCTCCACCATTTAGCTTACCATCTTCTGATACTTCATAAGCATGCAAAAGGACCTGCAACTCACAACCCTTGTTGAATGCCTATTTAAGTTTCCTTTTCGTTTTGGCTTCAGATTTGTACTCTGTTGCCATAAGCCATATAACATGTCTCCTAGAACTGAGGCTTACAAAAGAAGTTAAAGAGTAAGATGCAATTATTTAAATTTAATTTTTTTAAAATACAGTGCAGCCATTAAGGAAAACAATGAAGAAATGAAAAAAAAAAGTGACAAAAAGAAGAAAGACAAGAGAGACAGGGAAAAATAACAGTCTTTGAATATGAAAAATGCAGAATTCAAATCTCTGGTTCTTTATATACTCTCAGAAGTTTCTTTCTTCTCTCCTTCTGCAGAGTAAGTACCAAAATGATGCTAACAGCCCCATTGTTTCTCTGTATGATGTTAACAATGGTGTGTTGATCTAGGATCACACAAAGGCATTCATTAGCTGAACTAAGTAATCACTTTAGTTTTTAACTCCAAAACCCACTAGAACAATTAATTTCTATTTAATCACCATGCATAGTTCTTCTAGAGTTTGCTAATAATGAATACCTGTTCTCACTGAAGTGGCATTTATCACAAATTTACACTGTTGCCTTACTGATTCCACATGACAAATGTCACAGACCAGACTCTCAAAGCCATTGCTTTTGCATATGTACAGCAAAATCAATTTATAAGGCAATCCATACCACATGTGTAGAGAACTAGTTATTAACACAGTATTATAAAAAAGTCAATCTCTTCAAGAAGATTTACTCTTGCTGAGCAGAAGTATGCAACTTGTTTCATTAACTTCAAAGAAGTGCAGTCTCTTCTTTCTCTTATTCCTCCCATATTACCTCTTTCCTAATCCTGCATCTCCACAGTGAATGTCACGAAAACTAATCGAACCATTTCAGTTTAGGAGAAAATGCCCCCAATTGATGTTTTAGCTGTCTTTTTAACAATGTTAAATGGTTGGAAACTGTTGAATTGAAAGACTTTTACTGCTTGCTGCAAGTGAATAGTGTAAACGGTATTGATCTGCTATGAGGCCTTTACAGTAGAGAAACATTCAGCACATTATTTAAAGTGTAAATACCTATTTGATTTATTTTTGGCTTTTATTCAGACATTTATAAGACAGCTCTTCCCTCCTTTGCAAAGCATTCTTTAAAAATACAAATGGCATTCAGGCCTCTCTTACAGATGGAGTTGCTCCTGTTTGCATCAGTAAAAGCTGAAATCCTCTCAGGGAGAAAAAGAAATAAAGTGGAGGAGGGAGGTTTGATGCTCCTGTAAGTGATGAAACTGAGAACTGAGCATCAAGAAGAGGAAGTGAGAAAAGATTCACAGCTTCAAAGTTGGAGCCAGATGCCAGAAGGCAAAGCTAGAGACACTAGAAGGCACAGCCTTGTATCTTCAAGTCTGCTACATCTTTGCTTTTGATAATATTCATCCAGGAACTCTTAAAGGGACAACCCAGAGATCACAAATCTGGAACAATGAGAGCTAAAGGAACCTCAGGACTGGGATTGTGACATGGGGAAAAAAATCACCACACCTGATTTTTCATGTATGAGGATATGAAGGACTATTCCCTTTCTGTCACGACTTGTTCAGTGCTTTCCAGAGAAAGGAGGGGGTTGGTTGCTTTCAATACACTGCATTTAATTTCTTTACTAATAAATTTGTACAAACAAAAAGGCAGAAAGTGCTGTTAGTGATTGTATGATTAGTTTATATTATTTGATGCTTTTATTTGTATTACCTTATTATGCAGTGATTCACTGGTCTCAGCCAAGAATTCAATCCATCAAAGATACTTTTTTCTTCATTGTAGACTGCAGACTGCAAAGTACTTTGAACTCCTTCACAGAGGCACACAATGATCAGATCTAGCTTCAGCTGGTGTGACAGAAAAAAAGGCAAAGGCTCAGAGCAAGCCAAAGTGTGCCTCAACACACCTAATCCAGAAGACCAGATCTGTACAAGATTTCAATGTAAACTGACAATAAAAGAGATGAATTAGCATAACTGACTGTTTTACTTACGAAGATTAAATAGCCTTTTACTGCAGATGTTTGCCAAGGAAAATGCTCCCTAGTGGAAGACTATAAGCAGTTAAGATAGATTTGATGAGGATTTTAATTGCTGTTATGCAACTGGTAATGTAAAGTTTTTATTAAATGTTATGCAAAAGCCAATCAATATTTTGGAGCAAAAAAGCTCTTGGTTGTGCAATCCTTGGACATTTTCCTAGTGGTATTTCAGGCAGCAAGGAGGGACATTCTTAATTCTTGTTCCCATTCCTGCTCTCTGACTTTTAAAAACAATTTCCTTAAGAAGGCCAATTCACATTTCAATGACGTAAGGGCAGCTGCCTAAAAGCAAAAAAAACCTGACCCACATAATCTTTTTCTCCTGAATGCAGGTCAAAAAAACTGTGATGTGAACACTTGCCCATCTCTCTCTTCAGAAGCGACTAAGCAGTTTGAGCACTCCTTTCAGGAAAGACACAAATAGATAAATCTACTTGTTCACATGATGGTAATTTGCTTTGTAGAGGAAACACCTAAGAGCAGTGTTATAGGGTGTTACAGTTTTTTTCCAACCCCTCCTCTTGAAGCTGTTCCATTTTGCATGAAACTATTAAATATTCACCACCAGAAGGGGAGAGGAAGGGAACATAGCTGCATAACATACTGGCTAGCTCTAAGAGACCTGGCTTCCTTGCTCCAATGGATACTTCAATTCCCTGCTCCAGTTGGTTCAGGAGCTGAGACCCATGTCTTCTCCCTCCCAAGTGAATGCAGTAACAGACTATAACATCATGCTTAGCTTCTTCTTTGGAATAATTATTTACTGGGCCTTGCAAGGTGCAATAACAATATTTGGTTAGTAAAGCACTCACAGCAGAGGTCTTCCTTCTCTGCCTGCTTGTCTCTCTGAAGCCAAAAAAAGGATCCTGCTGTCCTACCTGCCCAAGGACTGCAGCTACTGGAGTACCAAGAAAAAAGAGAAAAGGACAGTACCCTCTTGGTCACACCTTGAATGCCTTTGTCTAAGTATAGTGATGTGCTTTCCAAAAATCTACCCTAAATAATATGTGTGAGGACACCAGTGTAATTAATGGTAAAAGAGGAGTGTAAATCCTCAGCACTGCCATTACCTAGGAATGTCCCACAGGCACTGGGGCACTGAAGGGGTATAAACTCTATCGGGGTGGGGCTGCATCTGAGCAGGGCATTTAACTGAAAGAAAACTCCAGAAGAGCTATCACACACTAGATAAACTTCTTCCACAAAATATGAGATAGAAACTATGTTTACTAAGATTGCATCATGCTGGCTGTTTTGGGGAAAAAAAGACCATTTTAAACATGAAAACATATGGAAATGAAACAAAAAATTCAGTGATGTTTCTTCTAAGGTGGACACTTTCTTGGTAGGCAGACCTAATTGCTGCAATAGCTTTTAGGTGTTCTAATGCACTCAAGTGAATTATGCACCACACTGCTTCTGAATGACACAGCCATTTCTGACTCCATTAATATGGAAGATTTCAGCCAAATGCTTTTAAATGATAGCTTCTCTTTATTTGTAATTTCAGACTCTATTGATTTCCTTCTGTTCCCTTCATTATGATTTCAATTGATTACCTTGGCAACTGCAATAACAATGATTGCACTTGACACTGTCTGAGACTCTTGAGATGGTATTTGAATAGGAATGGTATAATTTGGGGAAAAATGCCTACAAGAACCTGCCATTAACAGTACACTTACACTTTACTTTTATTGACTTTCCTCTCTTTCAAACAGGCCCTTGTCAGGGAATCTGTTGCTAGATATTGGTAGGGATTTCAGTTACTCCTTGAAGTAAAAGATTCTTATTAACAAAGAGAGCAGATTTTATAGTAGTGGGCTTTTTTCAGCACTGTGACAGTTCAGGGAAACCTCCCACCTTTCATGAGATTTTTGTACCCTTGGTAGCAGGGCTACCAAGCCTTTGTAAACAGTGCTCCTGGCCAAGGCTTTCTTTTACTAACTGTATTATGTCCTTACACACAGAAGAATTTAAAGTACAAAGGCATTACTTTGGCTTAAAAGTTGAGATGGCTTTATTCAGTTTCATTGCAGTTTATGCCTTGTAGAGGAGCAATTACATGTGCTTTTCTTAGGGGGAAAATGGCTATTTAGCTTATTTGGCATTTTTATTCTTCAGTTTGTACATAAACCTTTTAGCTTTATTTAAGAACTGTCCTCAGTACAGTAGTGGTATCTTTCCTATGGTCAGAACTATGTTTATGTCAGAGCAAATAACACACGGAAGAGAGGGTAAATCGAAAGAGGGACATCCTTCGCTGCAAATTACAAAGGTAATTCATGTTTATGAATATAATATTAGAGAAACACAGCTTCAGTCTACTCTTTGTCTCTGTGTACATGACCTTTGATTTTGATTTTATCCCACATCACCAACAGTATCATCTATTTAAAGATACTTTCAATGAATGTCAGTCATTTGGTACTTTATATAATAACAGCATTCCTGTTTCTAAACCTAGTATTTCAATTTCAAAAAGAAAGAAAGGCCAGCCTGGAAAATTGATCTTTTTCCTTAAAAGCTGGGGAATTGGATGTGATACATAGCAAAGGAGTAATTTTAGCAATCTGCCCTTCTGTTACCAGTTGTGCACTTGCAATGAAAAGCAGTGTTCTTTCTCCCCAGCCACTATTTTACAGGGAAGCTGCATAATTACAGTTAGTGACTACTGATATCGTGAAGTCATAGGTTAGGAGAGGAACACTGGAAGTCACACATGATCACTTTCTTCAACATGATAGTCCCCTTCAGCATGATAGTCCCCTTCTGCCCTCTGACCAGCAGATTCAAGTACGATGAGAGTCAAGAAAAGGTAATTGTAGAATAATGAATATTGCATGCTGTCACTAATCCTATTACTGAGAATATTTATCCATAATTATCTATACCGAAAATGAAAGCGAACCTTTCCTTTTATCCCTTGCCCTGATGTGCTCGGTGAGGTAAAAAACTCCTGGGTAGCCCAAGTCAGCCTTTGATCACAGTTTATAGACATGAACTTCAACTGTGCAGAAATTTTCAAAAGTGATTCAGTCTGTAACTTTATCACTGGTGTCATTCAGGGCAATGCAAATTTTACCTTAACTCACATGAAAACAGCTTTAGAAACTGTGTTAAAGGAGCTCCTGAAAATTCCCAACTCAAACTGATAAGACAGGTCCAAGAAGAAAATAAGAGCCTTTGTATTGGTCTATATAGTTGTTTTACATGATTCATGAAGAGATTTGAGAAGGAGGTTTATTTTGTAAAATGGCGTCTTGTCTTCCAACCAATAGCCAGATGTTACAGCCAAATAAGGAAAAACTGGTGACATCAGTAACTGGGCAGGCAGACTTCAAAAAAGACAAGGTGTTTTGGAGAATAATTAGAAAATAATTACACAACAAACTACAGTACAATAGAATACAGTATGGAGTGATATGATCATTCAATAGGAAAAACCCAGAAAAAAAAAATATGTTGCTCAGACATCCTACTTTGGTAATTCATTCACTCATGAATCCTAGAGGAGTTCTCAGCCACACAGCCTGGGATGATCCAGGGTTGATCAGAATACCTATTTTCTGAACAAAAAGGAGGCATAGCTAGCTGAAAACCTGTAAGATCCTTAGGAGGAGAGAGGGAGGTAGATTAAGAAGGAGAGACAGTGAGAGGGAAGGATTTCAGGGTAACATCTTGCACATGTGGATGTGGCTTCTCATTGTCACTCTCAACTAAAGCAATGGGAAGGAAAGCACTAAACTGAGGTGCCTTAAAGAAATGATGTTAGTGAAGGCCAAAAGAAATGAAAAGGTGATAATGACTGTCATGAGTAATTCAAGCTTAAACTAGATAAACAACATCAAATATTAATTAATTAATTTAGTTAGCTGGATGGAAGTTTTCTAAAGTTCACATGGTCTTACTTCTTTTGAATAGTTCTCATTGCTATGTTACTGCAGTTGAACCCTAAATTTTCACCTCACTGATGACCAAGAAGCCCCGAGATACCTTGACTTGAACCACCTCATCAAGTTTAGGCAATGATAACTTATCTTAGTACAGTTTATCAGCAGCCATTGCAGCAGTTTATTTACAACAGAACTTTATGTTGTTTAGATTTTATGAGGGTTTGTAGAAGGAGTGTGTGTGCTCTTTTAAGGGCATCTGGTCAAGGACCTTGCAAAAAGGGTGTAATAAGGAAAGGAGGAAACCATAAACAAGAACATACAGAGACACAAACCCAACTGGCAAGGGAGACAGTGAGGAAAATCAAGCCTGGTCATCCACACTAATTGATGAGGACATGTAAGTGCATGAGAATGTTTATTCCAGGAAGGCTTTCTGACTCGGGAGCTGGTCAGTTGGGAAACTGAGGGAAAAAGGGGAAAGCCAGAAAGAAACAAAATATACAGAGACACAGACTGAACAAAACAAACGTGGAGACAATGACAAGAAACAACCTCACCAATCACACCAAGTGATGGGCTATCAAGAAACTGCAGGTGCCCCTTCCAGGAAGATCAACCTAGACTTTGCAGCTGATATGATTGTAAACCAAGGGAGATCCTGGACACTGGGCTGGGAGGAGTGAGGACATCAGTAGAGGTATACAAACCCACGAAGGGATGTGCAGATGAAGGGGGAGCCATGAGGACAAAGAGCAGGACGTAGGCAGAAAAGAGGTATAAAAGGGGCTGGTCAAGAGTAAAAGAGGGCCAGTCTGTACGCTTGTCTGGCTGAGCCCTGCGCCAGATCACTGTAGTTTGTCCTATCTTGTGTCTTCTTACTAATCTTTTCTTAATTATCTCTCTGCAAAATCTCACACTCCATCCCATGTGTATGTGTGCTTCAAGGACTCAGTGCCAGCTACTGACAAGACCTCTGTGTATGAGTGAAACTTGGGACCAGCTACAGGAGTCAGGCTTGGAGTGTAGGCATCTCTGGCCTGTGGGGTCAGCTACTGGAATGAGTGGGATCTCAGTACCAGGGACTAGAGCAAGTGGGAGTCTTTAACCTCTAGTCACTGGGGCAGGAATGGTGTGTGCCCCAAAAACCAGCTGTGGGGGAACTGGGAGGAGTGAGGTGATTGAAGGTCTCAGTGCTGGCGGCTGGACCGGGACTGCCAGTCACAGCCCATGTGCCTGGTGCCAGCTGCTGGGTGTCAGGTGTCTGTATCTTCCCTAAACCCAGTGAGCATGGGGGTATGTGTGTATTCACTGGCAAACTTCAAGCTGGACTAGTCAGGCAGGGAGACTTGTTAGTGTGGGGTGCCTGTGGGACAAAGGTGTGAATGCTGCATATTTCCTAGAGAAGATCCCGCTGTTCCAGCCAGGGAACAAAGGGCCCATGAAGTGGGTAAGAGAGCCCAGGATGTGGACAGGGGTGCTGGGTGGACAGAGGAGCCATGCTGACAATTGAGGGATCTGCAAATGTGTGTGTGCTTATGAACCTGGAGAGCATCATGTGTGTGCTGCACTAGTGACCTTTTGCCTCTGCCAGCCCAAGAGGAGGAGGGGACTCACCTGTCTGTGCTTGTGTTTTATGTAAGCCCTGTCTGTGGGTGCTGTTGAAGGCAGCACGTTGTCTGTGGCAGCCTGTGTGACACCAGCTGTGTCAGTATTCTGTATGTGCCTGTGTGTGTGTCTGTGTCCATGTCTATGTGTGTGTCCCTGGGATATGTGCTCAGCTTCACCACGGGTTGGACAAGCAAATGGGACAGCAGCAGCTGTGTGCCTCAGCCTGGGCAGAGACCACGGGACGCCTGGTGCACCTGGCTGGGCTCCAGCAGCCTGGCAGGAAGGAGTCCTTGGCCAGAGCAGCTGAACAAGGTGGTCACATTCTTAACATCCCTTAAGAGCTAGTAAAAGACCTCCAGACCTTTTCAAAGTTTGACAGATCTGTCAATTAATCTACATGCACCTTGCTGCCCATGCTCAAGCAAGGGCCCTGGGTTTGCTACATGGTTAGTAGACAAATCATATCCTGAGTCCTGTAACAGTTCCCTTTTTCCACCCACCAAAGGTTGCATGGCTTATAGTTATGGCAATATTTGGCATTGGGCAATTTTTATGTGTTGCCAGCCAAGGAAGGACCAATTCACCCAGCTTCCCGGATCTACACTTTTTCCCAATACATACACAGACAGAAGGAACCCAGAAACTGTGGCATCACACAGCACAAGGTAGGATTACAGGGCACACTGTAGTCCTGTAGCCCTGTAACACAGTGTTGCAATTCATAGTAACAGGCCATAAGCTTTGTATGGAGTTTGCAATGGCTGAGTTTGCAGAAACTTGCCTGTGTCTGAGTTTCTTCACTTGTCTGAAGGTGGTGTAGCTGAGAAAGCAATTTTTCCAATCAAATTGATACAGAAAACACTAATCAGTAGTTGTTCTGTGTAGAATGATATCTTTACAACTCTAACACAATGACATAGAGCAGAGAAACGCAGGCCTGATACAATAACAGAGGCCTTGAGAAGTGGAGACACAAGATGTGGTATAACGGAGTACAGTCATGGGATGATAAGAGATGGTGCACAGGCTTGGCACTGAAGACCCAACAGCCTTAAACAACTCACTGATGGTCAGTTAGAGAAATGCAGACCTGGAATTGTAAAAAAATGATATTAGGATTAGCAAAGAAAAAGAAATAGATAGTATTCAACACACATAAAGGCATCACAGTGAATTCCTATGTAATGTGGCGCTTCAGATAAGTGAAGAAAACGAAAGATGTAAAAGCATGTTAGCAAATATTAAAAAAAAATACTCTAAGTGGATCCCAGAAGGAGGAAGGAGGAACCAACAACATGAACATCATATTCCTCCTGGTGGAGGACTCCAGATGCTGATGACTCACTCTAACACCTGTCCCCTCACCAAGCATAGGATCTAGAGAAGCTGGGGAGAAAGGTGAGCATAACACCAGGAGAACAGGTACAAACTAAGAAGTGTGTGTGTACAATTTTAACTGTATTACTATTCTTTCTTGTTCTGTTACAGTTACATCTGGACTAATAATGATTTGTATCTAGTTTTCAGTTCTACTAACAAGAATTTCTTTGCTTTACTTATATGTAAGGTGGTCTTCCTTTATATCTTAAACAATATTTTGGGCATAACATCAAGAAATTCAGAAGCTTTATTACTGGAAATATATACACTTGGGAACTTATTTACAGACAACTGTGTGACAAAGGCATATCCCCTCAAATCTTTCCAGTTTTCTTCTCTTTTGCCAATGTCTGTGTTTTCTTCCTCCAGTTCTCTCTATCCTTTAATCTCTTTCTAATCTCTCTCTCTTTCCATTCTCTTTTCCTTGCTCTTTCCTCTTTTCCAGCTGCTTACTGTTGTGTCTGACTGTCTGCTTTTTTACAGTCCTTCTTTCTGTTCTTCATCTGGCTCCCCTTATTTACCAATGCTGCTGCACGAAAACTCTGGGTAGAAAGAGAGCAACATTCTTTACAGGACTGCAGGACAATGGAGTGTGAAGCCTCTAATAAAGGAATAGGAAGTAATTCCTTTTCTTTGAAACTACAGTAACAGGACAGTGGAATTGCCTGCTTGGAAAATCCCCCAGTCCTTGATTCTCACCTGCTTGCTTTGGAAAGCTTTGCTGCCAAGCTTTCCTGTTTATTTTCTGAGCTGACCCTTGGTTCCCTTTTCCCATCATTTTTATGGGAATCTCTGTGTTCTTTGGCTTCTATACATCATTGAAAAAAATCCAGATTGCCTCAGAAGCTTTGAGAAAGAAGTGAGAATAACTGTTTTAAAGGATAAAAATATTATTTACCTCAACTTCTAAATTTTCATCTCTTCAGTACATCTAAGCAGATAGCAAACATCAGAAGTATGCTTGCTGCAATAAAGATTTGCCACCAGTTGTTAATAGCATCACTTTACAACCCACATTTCATCAAGCTGGTTTTCCATAATGATTTTATCATTCAAAAATAATAGGTCTTTGTAACCCTCTTGTCTGTTCATACACCTTTAACATGTTACTAGTTCTCTAGGCAGGCCTGTGTAGGACTGTGACACACAGTACTGACCTCATGATACAAAAAGTTTATGAGCACACACACACAGACACACACACTTACTTTTACCACAGATAGTAGCCCCCCTCCATTTATTTTCTTCTAAGTTGTAGCCTTCTCTGCATCACAGAGGAAGTACCATTCTGGGTCTTATATATGAGTGGTGCAAGTACAAGATTTAAACCTGTATGTAAGTATATGCAATATTTTATAAAGGCCAGGTAGAAACAGATGTACTTCTATGAAGAAAACCTACTTTTGTAGAAGTCAAGTTGACTTCAGAAAATGGACTTTTTTAGAAATCATGTTGACTTTAGTGGAAATATTTGAAGGAAACATACCTTTCAATATAGTGTATTGTGTTAAATTAATGTATCAAGACTTGCCTCTTGGGATATTGCAACAGAACCATACCACTATTTTCCTAAATGCAATTCTTGCCTGACAGTTTAATCATAGTCTGTAATTGTCACACACCTGACCAAAAAGATAGATAGAGTGTTATAGCTAATGTAGTTTTCTTTTTTAAAGTAGAAAAGTTTTCAAACTCCCCTAAAGAGCAAGCTTGTTCAGATAAAGATTTTTTGGTTCAGCCTCATTTCCACTTTATGGTTCCTATTTCTTATTCTCTTTCTAAAAAAGGACAAATTATTGAATTTCATTCTGACTTGCCAAGTTGCTGACTGAAGTGGAGAATATCACTTCTCTGAATAACATTCTAACATTTAAAAAACAGCCTACAGGTGCACTTTGTCTAACATTTGGTGTGACGGAGCAATCATAGTATCATATTATGTTGAATTCTATACCTTACCAAGAATTGAATATCAAGCTATTTTGTTCCTTTTCACATAACTTTTTCTCATATTTTTCTTTGCTCTGTTGATGCATTGCAAATATTGTTAAGTAAATAAAGTGCTATTTGGTTTTTGGTGTAAGATAATCTAATAAAAGAAAAAAGAAATAAACTTACATAATGGCAAAATTAATGGAAAATACTTTGCTTGATATAATGAAAATGTTGTTATGAAAATGATAACTCCATTACAGGCCAGTACTTGCTCTTAGCTTGTAAGTACTGTAGCTTAAAATGTATTTAAGAAGCTAATGGAATTAGCTGACTATAATTACGGCTGATAGGAACAGCAGATTGAGGTTGGCACAATGAAGTATCTCATTTAGTTGGGCAGTTTTTTAATGCTTCCTTCTGTGGTCAGGAGTTGTCTAATCAGGTATCTGCATGGACTATGTGCTTCTTGTAATGGATGTCATGAACTTTCTTGCAATGGTTCCCCTTATGAAACATGCTCAACTATCTGAAAAGCTGGGAATCAAAGAAATTAATCCTAAAATATCATTTAAAGGAGCTTTGAGAGCTGAAGAATTATACTTCCCTTTGGTTGCTAGGTTTGGAAAAGTTAAAGTGCTGGAAGCTGTAACTGCCACCAACCCGTCTGTTTCCTCTTTGAAAGATGACCTCAACACTTCATAGTACTTCTTCCTGAGACCCGCCAGCTATTTCTCCCCCTTTCAACTCATCTGCCCCTTGCAGCAAAAGAATGCAAAACTATTCTGCCCAACCCCTCCCCCCAGCTCCAAACCCAAAAACTAGAAAGGCAAGTATGTTTAGCATTTAGCTTTTCTTTCGTTTTGCTTTGATTTATGTCACATTTTTTCTGATTCTCAGTGGAACCTTTTGGTACATCTCAGTCAGCCACTCCTGCCCCTTTGGTTCCTTTTGTTTCCAGCCAGCCCTCCCACTGCAGGAGCTTTGACTGAGCTTCTGAACTGCTGCAAAATGCTACCTTGCACATACTGTGAAGCAAATAAGTGGGAGAATACCTGTTTCCTAAGAGTTTTCCTGGAACAGACCTCAATCCTATAGCTGAAGCTGTCAGAGTAAAGATACCTCCCTTCCTAGTTATACTTCGTCACCAGCCACAGGTTGCATACCAGAAGAGGATCCCACCCAGTAAGTCTTTTCCTTCTTTGAGCACTGTATTGCCTGAAACAAATCCTTATATTGTATGTCATGGGCTGCCAGCTGCAAGTCAGAAAGGAGACATAGAGTATGTGGACAGACAAAACATGGAATAATGTGCAATTCCAAAATGCATTTCAGAGTCATGAAAGCATGATAAATTTGTCCACTTTTGTTAAAAGAACTTTTGTTAATGAAAAGAGTTTACATGCATATATATAATCTTTTACCTAATAAAAGTGCCATGGTACTAAAGTGCATTGGCTTTCTGTAAGGGAAATGGCAACCTGGACATTTTAATTTGGATCAAGACTAAGTAAAAGCATATGGGACATATTATGAAACAGACCCAGGATGACTGCATAATAAATACAAAAATAGTTATAAAATCCTACAAGAGCCCTTAGATAACTATATGCATTAAGAATTACTACAAAGTATTCACTTGCATCTCATTCACAAAGTTCTTAGGACCACCTTCTTCCCACACTGCTATAAGTTCAGACCAGTTCTGAAGCCAGGGGCATTTCTGGATATACAAGAATTTAAACAAAGTGGAATTATACCTTGCCATTTGTTTAGGTACAAATTTTTTTAGTAAAAAATAAATAATATTATCTCTACAATATTGCTTTCACTACTCAGAATTAGACTATTTAAAGCAGTTGCAAGCTGGATTATTCAGTGTGAATAAAACTGCCTCAAATTTCTCAGCTTAAGCTCTTAGCAAAAAGCCCAGATTCATATTGATCAAATTCTTTTGTAAATTCATTTCAGTTTTGGCAAATTTTCCTGAAGTCCAAACCACCTAATTAAAACACCAGCTACTTAAAATATATTTTCTCTTCATCTTTCTGGTTACTGGCTTCACTTTTATGAATGGTAACTGAATTGAAAAATGTCAACCCCTCCGGCCCAACAAATAGTAATACCTGACAAAGTAGAGCACAGCACAGCTTCTCAGCCTATGCTCATGTGGATCTGTTCTTAGATCTGACCTGAAGCAGTATGTGCCTGAAAGTTTTGTTTCCACCAGTTATAGCAGCTGGTCTAATGAAAAGTATTGGTGCTGCTACAAGTTTTGACTTGGAGTCTTACAATAAGAAACATTCCTGTATAGGAACCTCTCTCCCACTGGTGGCTAAACACACATATGAAAATGTTCAGTTATTCAGTTACAGAGGATACCAATAATTTATTTATTGTTAACTCAGTCTGGAACCCTATCAGCAATGACCTCTGTAGAGACTCTCAGTCAGTTCTGAGAAGGCCACTTGCTCCAGGTGGGGAATTGTTCATCTGCACATTGTTAAGGAAAAATTGTTGAAAACCCAAACCCCATGGTACTCAAAAGGCAATTTTTTCTGTTATCTGATTGGCATCTACACATGTAAGAGCTGAAATAAACATTTCATGCAACAGGAAGAAACAACTTTTTATATTAAAAAACATTCTTTAACATTTTTGTTACAAGCCAAATACATTTGGTATTTTCCTCCTGCTTAAAGTGAATCAGTTAAGGATTAACAAGCCACAAGTTGTCACAGTATATTGTGAATGAGGAAAAGCAGACACTGAATTCTTTTCAGAGTAATAAATGCATTTTATGTTTTTCTAGTAGGCTCCTAAACAATGCTGTTCAGAAAGAAATTTTAAGTAATTTGACATTTAGGTAGCTAAAAGCCTCTCCCATGCAAAGTTGAGGTGCCTTCCAACCACTGCCCTAGCTGGCTGCTACTCACTGAACAGAGAATTTGCAGCCCTTTGCTGGGACAGCAGCAGCATGTCAGTAGGACTCAGGCATATGCCTGATCTTCTCATCCTTGATAGAGTGGAGGAATTTATTTTTTAGGCAATTTTTAAGATTCAGACAAGAAATTAAGAAGATCCTTTAACAAACAAAGTCACCAAGCTGGGAATGTCTCTGCAGCATAAACTTAGTCAAGGACATGGTGTAAGCCTTGAGAATCCTAAGAATAATTGCATCTTCCTTGGAAGTGAGTGGCATCTGACTAAATGTTGTTTGGTAAGCTATTGCTGTCATCAGTAACATAACAATAGTCCAGGTGTCAAGCACCCTGATGTGAGCAGTTGCATCAAAGAGCTTGAAAGCACATGGCATCCACCAAAGACTTCTTCTGAGTATGCAGAGACATTGCACAATGCACAGAAAATCAGCCCTGCACTTTCTAACATGGCAGATAGGCAGGTACAGTGAGGGTTTGTTTCCTTAATCTGTTCTGCATCATTGTCATGACTCAAATCAATTGTAAATCCCATATGGAGTTCTTCCAGCCAAAATATTTTCAGTGGACACTAAATGAAGTGTTTCATTTCAGTTTCCAGGGTTGCTTTGTTTTGTTTTTCTTCAATATACTTCAAAATTTAAGTGTAGGCAATTTTTATCCTTCCTTTCCCCTTCACTTTTCCCCTTCCTCTTCCTTTTCCTCTTTTTTTCTCTACGCTGCTTTTTAAAATTATTTTTCTGGCTATTTTTCCATCCATTTTTTTCTAAAAAGTTAATCAAGTCTGCAGTGAGCTAAAATCATTCTGATAGAACCTATGCACATTACATTCGACAGAAAAGCTACCTGTCAACAAAATATATTTTTGATTGTCACTGCAGCACAGACCACTTTCATGACATATTTCAGTCATATTGCTTTTAACTATCCACACACATTTCCCCCTGCTGCAACTGTCAATGAGACTTTAAAGTGGAACATACTATATACTTGAAATACTTGTACTAGCTCTATACTTGCAATTCTGCAGGAGAGCTGGAGAAGGACTTAGTTCAACAGACCTGTGCAATCAATGATACTTAAACAGCTGTACAGTATGTCTGTTACAAGATTTTGAGGCTTACTTTTCTCAGCCTAGCAATAATGCCCATTAGATAAGCTGCAGTTCCATATTTTAAGCATAAGACTTTTTTTTCTGAAGACATGAAGACCTTATTGCACTGTTACACTGCCATTTTTTTAATGGACTTATGCACTCTTCAGCAGAAGCAGCAAACAGTTTCTAGGTATTAGCCTGCCAAGGCAAATCATAAATTATGCTTAAGGGAAAGCCCATTACTGAGCTTCAATCATTTATTGCATAATGAATGTATATTTCAGGTACAGTGAAACATTTATAAGGTTACTGAAAGTATAGCAATTAATAAAGCACAGGCAAAGTCAAAGAGCAGTGTATTTGGTATTTAAGAGTTCATGGCTGATATATTGTACAGGACATTAAATACGTTTTAAATATACTACCCTTCCCCCCAACAAAGCCCCAGACTTGTATTACTTCATTACTGGGAGTAACTAAATGCATTTATTAGGAACTATTCATTAATAAAACATTAGATTAATTATAGAAAACCTGACTTTTTCTGATTAAGATAATAGCAAAAATTAATCTGGCACATCATAAAGGTCAGCTTACAGATCTCAGGTGGAATGTCTAGTCATATTTCATACATACTCACTGGATGGAAGTAGCCAGATCTGCTCTGGTATAGTTTGTAAGTTCTGAAATTAGTAAGATTGGAAATGGTCCCACCCTCCATTTCTTTTTCTTGTCACTCACATGTTCTGAGTTCATGAAGGTGGTTTGTGATTCTGTATTAAAACATTGGCATAAATCATAATCAATTATTTTATTGAGTAAGACTGTAGCAAATCTGTTTTGACTGCACAAAAAAAAATATTTTTGCATGGATCAAACATTTTTAATAAAGATGATATATGAAACATATTGAATATCCATGTATCTACTGAGAGTTTCTACACATTTGGTTAAGAAACTGGTGACAGAAATTGAATGCAAGGGCACATGTTTAAAATCCATCAATAAAGTTTGATAGCCAATTACAAAAGGATAGTGCAATAATTGACAGTCTAAGCTATAAAGATCAAGCTCTGAATTAACTTCTACGCACAACAGGAAAACATGGTAGCTGTCAGGGATAAAGTGTACCTGAAGGCTCAAGAAAGGATACTTTGGTTATATTTGCCCTTTTATAAACTGACTAGATCAGTGAAATGTGAGCTGGAAAAGAAGCAATAGACAAGCTTTTTCATGTAACTACTGCAAGCTTCACAGTTGTGTAACACATGTGGGGCAGGAGACCAGTAAGTGACAGAAACCCTGGTGACAGCTGCTAATGGGGAGAGAGTTACAGACACTGGCCCAAACCCTCATCATCAGTGCGTGCCTACTGCATAACATACAAAGTAAAAGACAGCAAAACCAATAGTTCTTTGGTTCAGGACACAGGTCCACAGGTGTCCAACACCCTGTCAAGGCAAAGCCTGAGCTGTAGCCATGGTGTGCTGAGGTCAGCCATCCAGCTGTTGGCCTGAGCGTCCTGGGCCCTCAGTGCTGGGCTGGGCTAGGCTGGGCTGGGCTGCAGCTGCTGGTCCACATGGGTGTGAAGTGTGTAAGTGCATCTTAGAACAGAAATCTTAGAAGAGGAATTGCAATCCACTCACCGTACCCACCATGCTTAGGAAATTCATGTCTGATCACGTGTCACTGAGCAGTGCTGTTTTGCTCATGCAGACATACCACCAATACTCTCCGTGACAGCAGCAGATTTCATAAAAGCGTTACATGCTCCATAAGAAAATATGTGATGTTATTTCTCCATCTGGCAGAAGAAGATCTGCCTGTGTTTAAAAAGAAGCAGATTTTTTTAAAAGAAGCATTGTTCATAGATTGATTGGAAGCAGAGTTACTGCGGTAAATATAAGAAAAATCTGTGAGCACTAGAAGCAAAGAGGGGTTTTTCTCCTTTTAGCACAGAAGAAAATAAATATAAGACAATTACTGATGCATATGAAACCACCTGGAAGTACCTTCTAAGTATGTGAATGTTAAATATGATGTAAATCAATCTATTGTGTACAGGGCTATAGGAGAACAATTGCAAGACAAGTCATTATGGCCAAACATATCCTAAGTTATCAGCAGAGGACAGTAACCTCTAAGAACTCATTCTTGGTACAAGAAGGAATTGAATACGTGTTCTGTACAATATGGGAAAAATCATCACAGTCTCAGTTTTAAACTCACTTTATGAAAAATGAAGAACATCTTCAGACTTGCTGTACTGGGACACTTCAGAATGACCTCCAGTCCCCATTTCAGTTCTTTACACTAGTGCTCATTAAATGGTGTGAGGGAGAGAAAGAGGATGAAGTCCAATTACAGCTAAAGGCAGGAAGTTATACATAAAAGTTCACTAGAAATGCACAACTCACACATGAGAGAGAAGAGTATAGCAGATGGTGGACAAAACCCCTCTTCACACAGTGTTTTGTTTTTGAACATAATTACTGGAAATCTAGCCAGTTTATCAAAACTGTGCAATGACTGTAAGAGAAGACAAGTGTGATAATTATGAATGTGCTTGTTCATGACACTTCAAAGGAGGAGCTGAGCATTGACACTTTGCCAAGAATCACTGCTGCACAACCCTGCTCAGGATCAGGTCTTCTTTCAGATAAGGAAAGGCAAGCATCTGGGAAATTAGCTTGAACTGTACTTTCTATAAGGAGAGAACAGAAGCAAACACTTATTTCACACTGCAGTGTTTGGCTCATAAGCAGCTCTTGGTTTGCCAGTAGTAACAAGCATAAATGTAGAGTCAATATTGTAAAGCAGGAAGAAG
Source organism: Haliaeetus leucocephalus (assembly GCF_000737465.1). Lineage (NCBI taxonomy): Eukaryota > Metazoa > Chordata > Aves > Accipitriformes > Accipitridae > Haliaeetus > Haliaeetus leucocephalus. The sequence continues at coordinate 1,282,399 of NW_010972575.1, forward strand.
TGAATGCTGACATGTTTACAGCATACCAGACTGTATTTGAAGGGCTTGGTTGTGTTCCAGGAAAACAAACCATAAAAATGAACTCAAATGTTATATTAGTAGGAAAGTACTAGGGAAGGTAGTGGTGACACTACAAAGCAAAGTAAAAAGACAGCTAAGCTGTGTTGAAGAACAGCAAGTTAGAGAGAAAGAGAGAGAACATATAAATTGCAGAGACTCAATGGATAGATCTGAAAGGACTGAGATAAGAACATGTTTGGGTCCTTGAAATCTAACTATGGCTACAAGGCAAGAACCCTCTAGACTACATATTACTGGAAAAATAAAAAGCAACAGAGAATGGAAAATTATTTATACATTTATGCACTAGCAGTGGTTTCAGTAATTCTACTGGCCAAAAAAGCAAAACCAGAAAGGAATCTGTAACTGTAGACTTTTGACAAGTTTTTTAGAAAAGTCAGGTTTTCTGGACAGCCATTTAGTATAGAGGAAACATATATATACCCTAGTGTGCAGTGGCAGAACTTTGAAGAATGTTACATTAGCTGGTCTTAGACCAAGGGAGCAAATATAGGAGAAAATCTTTTAAAAGATTCAACTTTTTAGTCACATTTTGACATAGCAAAATTTGCAATCAGATATTATGTACAAAAAAACCATCTTAAACTGAGTTTAGCAACAAGTGATATATTTTTGCAAAGATCTTTTGAAATAGTTAACACTTTGGAGAAATTTTACAATTAAAATGCTGCACTGCAGTCATTAGGGACATCATTCCAGCCTTTTCTGGAGACAAGTATAATAGTTTATCAAAACATCAGTGCATGAGAAAGTACAGGAGGTAGTAGTACTTCCGTGCTTTTAAATAGTTGAACACAAAGAGGTTTGGGGTTTGTTTCCTCTAACAGTGGGTTCAGATTTCATAGGATCAACACATTAAGGCAAACTTTCTTATAGTGTAAACCATGCTTGCATTAGTATTTTACAAATAGGCTGCTTATTTCTCAGTGCTTGTGGTGGATATGCTACACAGGTAGCCCAACAACATAATCCTGCAAAAGAAAGGAAACCATCATGGTGTTGTGTTTGGCTCTGGTAAACTTCATCAGTACGTCTGTGCAAAAGATACAAATGAAGAAATGAATTGCAAGTCACTTGGGCCCACTTTTAGAAACACTTTGATAAGCAGTGCTTTACCAGCAATATAGAGAAAGCAAGTTACCACCACAGAAATACAAAGGAAAGTTGGCTACAAGCTATGAAACTGTTCAAAAGTAGCAGATGTATTTCTCAGAGCATATTTGCATTATGGAGAAGACTTGAGCATGGAAGTCAGATCATAGACAAGGTATGTGTCAACAGCTGGGACTCATCATGGTATATTCTATGTCACCATGACTATCTGTGATCCTCAGTTCTCCTTGAGGTGTACCACCTTGATGAAGAGCAGACACTGGCCCTGTGACACTTCAGTCACAACAAATACTAAAACACTGTAAAGACTGAGACACACCACATCTGAAAATATTGTCCCTTGACAATATTTTAAACAGTTGTTTTAGTAGAGCTTCATAGCAGAAAGAGGAAAATGAGCCGCCCCAGTGGGCTGATCTTCCACTTCACTTTCACAGAGACTTTGTCCAGTGAGGACACACCTTTATTTTTCATGTATGGCATTAAACCACTTCTGCAACCTGAATGAAAAGCATAAAGCATTAGCAGGTGAGGGGCTGTTACTTGGCTCAAGAGAGAAGTGAATAAGTAGACGTACCCCAATACACTATTCACTGCTGTTCTCTAACACCTCCCCATGCTTTTTCTCTCCTTAACATTAAGAATGTCCTAGATCTCACTTTGAAGCTCTATCATCCTACTCAAGTGAAACATATCATTTCCATGGTATCTGTACCATGTTATCAGGAATTAGTAGGATGTGCATTAAAACCCCCAAAAACTGTATTCTGTGTCGGCCCACATCAAAGGCTGTAGCTAAATAACCACTCTACATTCTTCATTCATTTGCTTAGTAGTTTGGGATTTAATATTAAACAAAGCCTTCACTAAATTTCTATTCTCCATTGCAGAGGTGACCCCAGATCATGGGTTTGCCCCAGTGTATACAGAATTTTCAATAAGCCTTCATTACTTTCCTTTGCTGTCAACTTCACTATACTGTCATGTCATTAAAATAATGCCTGCCTGCCAGGTTCACAATGCCATCTTCCAGAAATGCTCAGCTTTATAGTATCACCTCACACTGTATCTTTGAGTTTAACCTACCATAAGGCAGCAGTTTGGCAACACCATTATGGGACTGATATGCAAGAATGCAGAAGTTTCAGCAAGGTGAAGGGACAAAGTGTCTACAATAATGATATTAATGATTTCACTAATGTATTTATTAGTCAGTGTGTAGAGCAGAAATGAGAATTGATTTATCTGTCATTATCACTTCCTCCATCAACCTGGTTCTACTGCAAAGCAAAATGTCAGATTTGCTAAAGGAAACTAGCGTTATTGAGCAGGAAAGATGTACAGTTCTCTCACTTTCTAGTATTTTGTGCTACAAATCAGCATGGTACTCAAGAACTTGACAATCCCAGGCGGAAAAGTGCAGAGTAGCAAGGGTAAAGTTTCAAGATCATGTGTATAACATGGGAGACTAATCACCTCCTAAACAAGGTAGGTACTTTTGAAAAAGTTCATTCTATCCTCATATTATTTTTTTATGCCAAAGCAGCCAGCATTGCTTTATGCAAACTTGTGCCCCACCTCTTTTCTTTTCCTGCATCTGGGAGTCAAATGCATTGGCCAAAGTTTCTGGAAGGATATACATCATACTGTCTCTGATACCTGATATTTCTCCTCTGATTTTCAGCTGACAACTATTCATGAACTTGTTGCTTACATTCTCCTTTTCTGGGGAATAAAGCTAGTAAGAACTAAAAAACACTCTAAAAATTTATTCTAAAGTAATTAGTTAAAAATTACCTGTTGTCTTTTTAAAATATTTCTTAGTCTTGGAATGTTAATGGTGTCGTATTGAACAGAGACATAAAGTGATTGTATCATTATTAATAAGCTCAACTGAAGTGCCACTGCTTCCAACATAGTTTTGATATCATGTAACCTGACTAATAAAAGAAAAACTGATTTTAAAAAGAATTTACCTCCTGGAGACCTTAAAATGGATTTTACTAATGAAAAAATAACATGGATTATTCTGATAGGCAAAGCAAATGAGACTGTGGAAGCATGTATATGTTCACAAGGGCAAAACAAAATATCCAGTAAGCTGGTCTACCCAATTAGAAGTAATTTTGAACATTGTCCATCTGTGTTTATACACAAGGGTTTTCTACTGCAGCCTAAGCAAAACAAAACATAAATTGTTTATATAGCAAGGTCATTAACAATTGTACTCACCAGAACTGTTCTCTAATAATGAATGATATTGTCTACATCCATAAAAGAAAACAGCTCCATATTTTTTTCAGATGGTGGATAAGTAAGACTAATCATTTAGTGAACTCTGTAGAAGCACCCGGTACAGATCCTCAACCTGACTTTTCCTGCACAGAGTACTAATTAAGCCATAGGTAGAAACATCCACCTGCACAGAGGTCTTTTTGAAATTATGACTTCATTTACTTTGCTCATATTTTAGTCAGAGTTTATATATCACAAGAGGAATTTCAGGGAACTGAACCACTCTGTCAGAAATCATTTAAAGGACAAAAGGGCAAGATCTACTGACTTCTAAGTATTAGCAGGTTATAGAGGTTGCTCCTCCATAAGAAGGAAACAAAGCTGACACAGGTAACATAAAATACACACTATCTACTGCATATGACATACATCCACAAATGTATTTTGTTCTAAATCTACAAAATCATAGTAAGTGGGATAAAATCCCAAATAGGAACCAAAGTTTCAGGGTTTGGTTTTTAGAATTGCTTGCATATCTGAAGTTAAGTATTTAAATCCTCATTAAAATATTAGTGTCAAAAGGGCTTCCACTGCAGGAGGGAAAAGCTCCTTTTTAAGACAGTTTTCACACTTGAGAACAAAGTAAAAGGTATCTTACAGAGACTAGATGTCCAACCTAGCAAGATACAGATTGGATGGGTAGTCTGTGAGATGGGTAGGAAATTGGCTAACAGGTTGCACTCAGTGGGTGGTGATCAATGGTTTTTACTCAAGTTGACAGGCTATTACAACTGCAGTCCTCCAGGGATTGATACCACACCCCACAATGCTCAGCTTCTTCTCTGGATGATGGGATTGAAAGCGCCCTTACCAAGTTTGCTCATGACACCAAACTGGGTGGTGAGGTGGACATGTTAGAAGGGAGATCCATCTTGCAGAGAGACCTGGACAGGCTGGAAGAGTAGGCTATCAAGAACTGTATGAAGTTTAACAAAGAGAAGTGCAAAGTCCTGTACCTGGGATAACATAACCAAAGAGCCCAGTACAGGCTAGGACTGTGAGGATGGGGAGCAGCCTTGCTGAAAGGGACCTGGGAGTCCTGGTGGACAAGCAGCTGAACATGCATCAGCAGTGTGCAGCTGCAGCAAGGAAGGCAAATCAGATCCTGGGCTGCATCCCCAGGGACATTACTAGGACAGATAGACACATGGTCATCACACTCTTCTCAGAACTTGTCAGGCCACACCTGGAGTACTGTGTCCAGTTCTGGTCCCCACAATTCAAAAAAGTCACAGGCAGACTGGAGAGGGAATGCCACAAAGATGATCAAAGGGTTAGAGAAGTTGCCTTTTGAGGAAGGACTGAAGAAGTTAAGTTTTTTCTCCCTGGAAAAAAGAAGGCTTGTGGGGGACCTCATCACAGTATTCCAGTACTTAAAGGGGAGCTACAAAGGGGACAGAGGCTCTCCCTTCACAAGAATCCACATAGAGAAGACAAGGGTCAATGGGTACAAGGTACACTAGGAGAGATTTCATCTCAATATAAGAAAGACATTTTTTACAGTGAGAAAAATCACTGGAACAATCTCCCCAGGGACGTGGCAGAGTCCCCGTCACTCGAGGTTTTCCAGATGCAATTAGACAGGGTGCTTGATAGTCTAATATGTGTCCCCTTTCCTATGAAATGTTCAACCAGTTAATCTTTCAAGGTGCCTTCCAACCAGGGTGATTCTATGATTTTATGAACCTTTCATGACCAGATTTGAAAATTTTTGTCCACATGATTTCCTGTCAAGTAGTCACTAAGTAAAATATGCAAATTTAAGGCATATGAAAAAAAGAATCAATGGTCCTACCTTCAGTGGCAAGAAATGGCTAAAAAGCTGTGGCTGCCAAAGTTTGTCAAGGATTTTTTCTCCACAGTTTTACAGATCATTTGCACTAGGGTACAGTGGAAGAGACACTTTTATATCATGAGATGCCTGTCTCAGTTGGGAAGCCATAACTGATGGCCCAGAGGTAACAAAGAACTGCTTTCTGAACAATCTCTCAGATTTAACTGAGTATTTGGGCACTTCTCAGCAGCTTCGAAACAGACTTGAACAGGCTGTTCGAAAGGAGGGCTTTGTACTGAAGCAGACTGGTCGCACCTTTACATGGCCAAGGGTAACTTTTTTTTATCTGCTCCTATCTTCGCATTACTTGACCATGCAATTGTTCCTTTTCGTCACATCTCCAGATTAGAGATCTGGTCTATCTCTACTATGTCTACATCACAAGAGTCAAATGGTTAATTTTGGAGCTGAAATCCTAGTCCAGTCCTTTTCTGTTATAATTTTGGGCATTAGCATGTTTTCAAGCCTAAGGTAAACTCTCCTGGCTTTCACACTGCTGGTTTAGACGTGCAGAGGATGCTTGTGGCCACTGAGTACCAGTTGCAAGATGGTGAGTTGTTCCTAAAGGGTTGAGTCTGCTGCTTAGGAGGGGATCTGCTTGTCTTTCAGCTACTGAGGAGTCGAATTGCTAGACATAAATCACTGGCTGATTTAGATCATATGGGAAAAATAAGAAGTTGATAAAGGCAATCACCAGATGAGAAATTGAAAGAACTGTAATTATGCGAGATATGTAAAAGACTGATCCTGTTGTGAACATCAACTTTTTCTTTGCACTCAAACATTTTGCTTCTGTGACTATCCTTTCATGTCAAATTGGAAGGCTTTGTTGGTATTACAATTTTGTTTATTATACTCCAGATTAGGTAAATAGCTTGTTGCTGTATTTTGCTATTTGCCATGGGAAATGTGACCTTCAGAATTCTTGATTCCTCTGCCAGAAACAGAAAAAAGGCTTTGAATGATTTCCAGAGCGATTTAGAAGGGGCGAATCCAAACTTTAATTATGATCCTTGCAAAACAGTGTACAAGGTAAGTACACTGAACATCCGTAGATCTTTCAGTCCTCTGGGATGGTGTTGTAACCAAGAAGTTTAGACATTAGATCTCCTAAGAGATCTCTCAGTTCAGACTACCCTCTCAAAGTCCTAAAGGTGTGTCACATACACATTCGATAAAACTGAGGGTTTTTTAGTTTGCATTCTTTCTCTTGCTACCCACTCTTCTCAATAAAAATGCTTAAAAATGTTTTGGTGATTTTAAAAACAGCTATTCGTTCTTTTTTCCTCTTTCTTTCTTTCTTTCTTTCTTTCCTTCCTTCCTTCCTTCTTTTTTTCTTTCTTTCTTTCTTGCTTTCTTTCTTCCTTTCTTTCCTTCTTTCTTTCTTTCTTTATTTATTTATTTCTCTCTCTCTTTTTCTCTTTTTCCCACCTCCAAAGGATAACGCCAGGATCCCGAAAAAGCAGAGCTTCTGCCAGTTGCTTAGCTGAGAAAGACGTAGGTATTTCTGAATATCCATGGCAGCTTGTTCCCACCGCTACCACCTCCTCCTCCTCCAGTGATAAACTATTAAAGACAAGGAATGCTCATGCATACTTCTGCCTCTCCCCTCAGACACACAGGATCTCTCATAATGCTGCAACTGCTCATGCCTGCTGTACTGGATTTATGCCTTAGTCTTTAACCCTGCTTTTTGTTATCTGATGCCTGGCATTCTTTATCTATCTATCTATAGGCTGTCCCTGGCTGTTTCAGTTTAGGAGTTCATAAATGGCAGGATCATCAACTGCATAACTTTCCTCTTTTTAGAAAAGAAGACATAAGGAGAGAGAGAAAGGAAAATAGAAAAGAAAGGGTAGCTCTGCAATATGTGTATTCAAATACTTGATTAATTCTCTCCTAGGAATAAACTTGGTTCAGTGAGCTCTGCTGCTAGGTAAATTATCTTCTGATCTATTTGTAATACTTGCTAGAAAATATCTTCTTCTGTAAACATCAAGTCTGAATTCCAGACTCGTGCTACAAACTCAAAGAGCATCCCTCACCTCCATGACTCATTTTTGAATGCCATGAAATCCATGTTTGAAATTAGGAGTATCAGGTTCTTTACTGAGATTTACACACAATGTTACAGATCTTGTCTATTAAGTGGCCTGTTCTCACCTGGCTTTAATATGATGTGCCATCTCTTCCTATATGTCCTTAATTAATGGATTTTTGTTGTTCCTCAAATTTTAACACACAGTTTGACTCAGAACCCCCAAAAGTAGGTGGGTTTATTTCTCCCTCAACTAAAAAAAATCTGTGAATTTTTTGCCTTTTCTTAAGCCCAAGGTCTCTATACTTTGCTATTGTTTCCAGTGTAACAAGGAAAAGAGTAAGCTCATTCTGAAAATGAGGTTAATAATACCGCAGAACTGCTCAACAGGCTCTGGATAATACTGAGATTAGCTGAGTGACATCCAGCTGAAACAATTAGTGAAACAGACAGGATAGGTTGCTGAAGATATAAATGTTTAAGTAAAAAACAAAAAAGACAAATGCTTAAGGGGCTTCACAGTCTTTCTCTATAGGACTTTTTTCTTTCCATAATATCATTTTCCTGGGCATTTTTTAACATTACTTTATACACTGATTTAAAAAAAAAAAAAAAAAAAAAGCATTCTTTTCTCATCAGTGACTTCACAGTTGACATGTGTGTCCTGATGGTAGTAATCTGTTACTGCTCTTCATCACAAGCACTAGTGAGTGAGCAGGAGCTGTTCACTTCTAACATGCATGTAGTTTCTATGATCTGAGTAACTTTCACTGATTATAAGTCTCTACCTGTAGAACATTAGCTCTAAATGAGCAAGGAAGGAGATTGGATATCACCTGAGCATTTTCACATTATCCTGAGGAACTGCAAATGAAATGAAAGGGCTGTCCATATTAAACCATATTCAGTATTGGAACTGTCCAAGTGAAATAAGCATTGTTCTAAGAATACTTTTATGCCTTTCAAAGGTAGTCTTCTACACTAGTTGAGCTGGGAAACAATTAAAAAAAAGGCAAGGTTAGCTCACAGTGTACCCCAATGGAGACAGCTGTACAAGTCTAAAGTCTGTTCATGAAAATAGTCCCAGCTTTCTGCAGTTCAGGCCAATAGTCTGAATCTGGGTTACTAGATTCCAGGTGAGTATCAGACAAGGAAGCTATTGGTTATTGAAGGGCCTGATGTTCCTTTCTTTCTTTTTCTTGAGTTCTCTTTTTCTTTCCTTTTTGTTTGCCTGTCTTTTGTTTCTGTCAGTCTCATTTTCTTGCTTTTTCTTTATCTCTCTTTCCTCCTTCCTTCCTTCTTTCCTGCTTTCCTTCCTTCCTTCTTTCCACTCATTTAATCTTTCTGCCTTTTTTTTTCTTTCCTGTCTTTTTACTTTTTTTCTCTCATCATAAATTCCAGATATACAGTAATTAAGGCCCTAAAGACCCTTCACAATGAAAGCTTCAGTGAAACAGTCAGTTTTAAGTGAAAAGGGATTTCATCAATAACTTGCTTTGATTTGTAAGTGCATAATCTGTATGACTTGTTATAAATTAAAATAGACATACCCACCAATCTACAAATATGTATGTATACATACATATTCTTCATATAAATGTATAGGAAAGCTATCCAGACTGGAAAAACGTGCTTGAGACTGATCAGGTTTGTTAATGAAGAAATGAGGTGCAGATATATGAGGAAGAGAAATTACCATGCTGCAAATAGCACTTGGAAGGAACTGAAGAAATAGTCTGAAAATATTAAGAAGTGCAATGAGAAATATTTCACTGAAGTGTTTCAGCAGAGCTCTGCTTATCTATAATATGTACTCAAGCAATAATAAAAGTCCAGTGACTTAATCTCTAACTCAGATCAGAATACGTATGTCTTAACAGAATGTGTGTACCCTTTTCAGCAATGATGGTCAAGTATTCCACGAGTTTTTGTTTTTGTCAGAATAACCCTTATGAAAAGAAAAAGAAGCCAGTTTAATAGTTTAAATTAATTACTCATGACTAGACTCATTCCGAGCCATTTTCCATGTTGGTCAATAGATAATGCTTGACTGTTTTTCACAAAACAAAAAACCCCACCATAGTGAAAAACAACCCTCAATGCCCAATCCACCTATAAGCTGTTAGAAAGGTCAGCAAAATCTCAGAGGCCAAATCAGTGAACATTTAATGAAAGATCTCCAAGTGTTCCAAGCACATGACACTTAAAAAGTACAGCAAAGCAGTCATCAAGGAACCACCACCCAAGCTGAAGTACACCAGCAGGCAAATGCAGTTTGAAGGCATCACACATGTCCAATGTATCAATCAGCATTTGGTCTATCTTGATACAGCAGTAGGGGAAAATACTGCTATGTATCTTACCATTGATCAATGTACCTCACACTATGGTAAAAGGCAGTGCATAAAAGATACAAGTCTGTCTATAGACAACATACAGGACATGCTTGGATAAACAAAGCTTTCTTATTTCATGATTGTGCCTATGAAACTATCTCTTTGTTGAGATGAGTCTTCATGGTGTGTCCTTATTCTTTAAAAAATATGAGCCCCTTTCACAGTGTATCCTGTAGCAGTAATGCTTATATGCTTATAGAAAGTCCTTTTAACTAGCAGCAAGGCTTTTGTTAATAATATTTTTAAGCAGTTTTAATATTTTTTCACTGTTGCTAGAACTAGTGATAATACATAACTATATAGACAAGTCATTTGTATGAGATATTTGTCCTAGATAAAGATGATGTGAAAAGGGATGAAAGCTTGTCAACATCATTCCATTTCCATTATGATGTTTGTTTCATACTGTTTTATAATGTTTTTAATTTAAGCCACCCCCAAAAAATGTTCTTCTGGTGTAGTGCATGAATTTGGCACTGCACCCTTCCCTTTCCAAAAAGATCTGATCTGAGAAGTCAGTCCAAGCAGAGGTTATGCATATATGCAGTTTAATTTTTTTGTTACACAAACAAAATTAAAATTCCCTTTCCTACTTTTTGTTTGCACTGCGTATATGGAAAGATTAGAATATTCAAAACCAGACTAATCATCTTATTCTTATATCTAGTGCTCCGTTAGTGGCTGTTCATGATCATTTTGCGAGAACTCTGCAGTGTTTCTTTCCTAGCTTTACAGACTAAACACTGAATCTGACAAAGTGCTTACTGGCCACTCCATTTGATGTTAATTGTCTTATTCTCCGACATCAACTTGATTGGCTTAAGTGACCTTCAACACCTTCAGGAAAACAATATCCATCTTCTTCCATGCTCTCCTCGCCCACACTTTTTATAGCAGCAAAGCTGGTTCCAGACTAGAAAAAGCCAACTCCTTCTTCAGTGTAGGTTTCACCCACGTGTGCTGAATATGTTTTTGTTTCATCCCTGTTGCGAATCCTAATTTAGAATCCTGACGACTACACTAGTTTGTCACAGATGAGTGATTTAGATCATTTAAAGAATCACCATCAAAGGTATTAGCAAAAGTGATTTTTTTAATGTGAATTTGTAAAAGTGCAACATAACAAAGTTCAGTGGCAAGGTTCACTCTATTACTTACTACATGGAAGAAACATGGAAAGTCAAGTTAGAATTGATTTTAAATTATTTGCACAGAGACAGGAGACATAAACAGGTAAGGGAGACTCTCCTGTTGAGTCATGAAGTTCAGAGTGGACCCCCTTGCTTTCTAAACTCCTTCTCAGAGAGGAGCCTAGAGGTGGCTGGATCCAGACTTAGTCCCAGACCTGGTCAATGGTGCCTAATGGAATTAATATAAAGGGTAGGGAAAACCTCCTGTTGAGTTACTACACCAATTTGTTGGGGAATGAGTGATTATGGATCCTACACAACTTTGAGGTAACAGAAATTAAAGATTTATTAACACTATTATTGTAAATCACAAGATTATGTTATATGATTTTTAACAATACTTAATCATCAGCCAATTAACAGAGTGATTTAATAAAATTTGCTATAATCCACACTATAAAGTTTCCTAAATCGAATCACACACACAAACACACACACACAGATACAGAAGTTAACCTATGATCCAGATTTTTCGCTTTTTGCCAATCGTAGTAAATTACTGGTACCAAATGATCTTTGAAACTTGGTGAAATCTAATTGTAGTGAATTACTCACTACAGTGACTTATTTTCCTTCGTCATCATTTGTCAGCAGATGATCTTTGACCCATTCTTCTTTACCAGCATCTATCAGTGGATGATCTTGGAAACCCTTGCAAAATCTACCATGAGAGGTATCCCAACTCAGGCAGAGATACTGGGTCACGGCCTGCTGTGATCCTGCAGAGCTCAAAGGGTCTCACTTAGGATCGCTGTTTATGGGATCACAAGATGGTTGGCTTTGGTCAGTATATTTCCATTCTGGCCACAATTCTTGTCAGGTAATTCTGGCACCTTCTAGGGCAGGCCATGATCCAGGCAGCAGGAGTTTCAGGTATGGTTAGGGAGTGCCTAATCATACTAACTCACTGTACCGTAGCTAGAACAAGAAAGTACCAGACTGTCCAAACTCACTGCACTTGTAGCCAAAACAAGAACACAATGTTGGCTGGTCCTGACATTGCAACGTGGCCCAGGGGGTCTGCACCACCACAGTCCCATGGTTCTCAGGTGAGAGGAGGAGGAAGTACACATTCTCCAGTACCAGCAAAATCTAACTCCTTCTGAAATAAGGATCTTCCAAAAGAGAGGTCAGAATATTTGAAGATAAAAGTACCTAAAGTTTCCTTTCAAAGTCAAAAGTTGACTATGTTCTGTGGGCTGAGTGTGCTGTTTATCAGCAAATATGGAAATACTTTCAGTTTATCTATCTAGTACTTTAGCTCTGGCAGTCATAATGGGTATCTTAGTTGCTTGTGAACTGAAAGCTAAGGATGACAAAAAAGATTTAAAACAAACAGAAATTTTCTTTAGACCTATGGGCACTTTGTTTCTGTTCACTAGCTGTTCAAGATGTGACTGTGCTACAGGAAAATGAGGCACAGTAGTAGATTTAGAATATTTTGTACAGTCTGCTTCATAGGAAAAAATTGTGGGTTTTTTTATAAACTGTTCCAAATCGCCATACCATAAAACCTGTCTTTCACTTGTTTAATTCTTGTATACTATTGCTGACATCTTATGATCACATTTTCTTAAAAAGAAAAGACTAAATTTATCCGTGTTATAGACTTACAGCTTACATTGTCTCAAGACTATTTAAAGTCAGTTGAAAGCCCACTGGCTTCCTCAGTGGCTGAATTGTCATCCTCCCATAATTTTGATTTTGAGGATGTCACAGAATCTTTTGAAGCAGCATAACCACTGTTAGAGGCTGAGAAATTATCATGCAGGCCACAATTCTGCTTAGCAAAGCGCTCAGCTTCTTCCTCATTAACATTCCAGATAAGGAAACACCTTCGCCTCTGATTTGCTTAAACCAGACCAGCAGGCAGTGCACTAAACTCTTCAAAGGCAGCTGCCCTTAACCTTTTACGTTTCAGTGCTTTGCTTTTATCATTCTTTTCAACTAAACTTAAAAGTTCTTCCTTACTCCATTGCCAGTCCCAAAGCGTTTGCTGGCCAGTCCCAGGGCAGTTTTGATATATAGCACTTCATCCAGAATCTGTTTTTCCCTTCACAACTATCGACTTTTCCAATAAGGCTGCAATTCATTTGAGAATATGTGTACACATAAAAACACACATGCACACACACATGCATCACAGATTTACAGCATTATAGTGCTTTATCTCACCTCAGTAGATAACCAAGTCCCATTCCTTCTCAGAGCAGCATCAGCTACAGCAGGTTGCTCAGGGAGGGACATGTCCAGGCAAGTTTGAGTGTGTCCAAGAATGGAGGTTCCACAGCTTCTCTGGGAAACCTGTACTAGACTTTGTCTCTACCATCACAGTAAAGAAGTTTTCTTATATTTGACTGGAATTCCCTTTTTTTCAGGTTATGTCCACTACCTGTCATCATGTCATTAGATACCATTGAGAAGAGTCTGGTTCTCTCAATCCGATATTTATAAACATGGGTAAGATCCCCCTCAGCCCATTCTTCTCCAGATTAGCACTCCCAGTGCTCTCAGCCTGTCCTCACATGACAGATGCTCCAGTCCCTTCATCATCTTTGTGATCCTCTGCTGGACTCACTCCAGTATGTCTGTGTCTCCCTTGTAGTGGGGAGCCTAGATTTGAACAAAGCACCTGGATGTGTCTTAACAGGCAGAGTAAAGAATAGGAATCAAGTCCCTTCATCTGCAGGCTATGGGCTTCCTAATGCTGCCCAGGAGACTGTTGGCCTTCTTTGCTGCAAGGGCATAGTCTTTGCTCATGGTCAACTTGTCGTCCATGAAGATTATTTGCTACATCACCTTCCTAGGGACTGAGGTGAGGCATACTGCCTTGTAGTTCCCTGGATCCTCCTTGCCTTTCTTGAAGACAGGAATAACATTTGCATTCTTCAAGTCATCAGGAACATGGTGTATCCACTGAGTGATATAGATAAAATTCATGGCTATGGAAAGTCTGTGGTAGTACAAGTAAGCAATAGCAGTGTTATGTGGATATAGCTCAGGCTGTGAAGGATGTTCTGGATGGCAAGGAAGTGGATCATAAAGAGGTTCTTTTCATTCCTCTCTCCAGAAAATTCAAGATGGCAGCTATGAAGAGTTACTCAACCTTCCTAAAGGCAATCACATATGTGGCCTTGAAAGAGCCATCTCTTCTCTCTTCTTTATGATAGTAAGTACACTTGTAAAAGTACATATAATATAACATTGATTATGCAGGTTATTGCATTTCCCAGCCAAAACATGTTATTTTCAAACTGTAATTGACATCACAATGTTTCACAGCTGACTACAGATTTTTCAGTTCCAACATATTGCTGTCAACGCAATGGCAATATTTTCCTCTCTCACTTTTCATGAAAGCTAAGTCCTACTGCTTTGTTATGTCTACCATACCTGTAGAACGAAAGGTGGCAGATCTGGGTTCTTCTTGATCACAAGTATGACCTAAAGGAGCTGCTACACTGCAAGGAATACAGAAGTGGGTTTTGGTTTGGGTGGGGTTTTTTTGACATCACAATATTTCTGGATGTAAAAACTGGAATTGAGGTTGAAGGGGCTCAGATTTTATATTAGGGAAACTAATATATTCTATACATGGAGGAATTAATGAAACTTCACTTACTAGATTGTAGATAGATTCTCTGATGTCTAATATTATGTCATATCTGATTGATTTTTTTCCTTTCAGTTAGATTATTAATAGCTTCTCTGTCTTATGTGACTATTCTGTTTCTTAATAAGGCTGAAGTGCATGCTACTGCCTTAGCCAAGAGAATATTTCTCATTCACTTGTTTTCAGTAACTTTACTGTCTTTGAATTCTCCAATCCTTTGGCAAGTTTCAATGACATTTGGCAAAGAATTCAAAAAAGGAAGAAAAGAAGGGGGCTACAAACATAATATGAGGAAAAAAACGTCTTTAAAGTTGAACTACAGATTTTGCCTAAGGAAACCAAGCTGAGAAATGGCACATCTCTTTTCAGTGTCCTAGCCTCAATTCAGCCTCAATACACAAAGTTATACAATTTTTGGAGTGAGAAGGGACAGAGTTTTCTTCTTTTTCCTATATTTCTACTTTGGTACTTGTGTCAGCTCCTGAAGGAAGAAAGAAATAACATAGCAGGCTCTAGCCAATGCGTCACTGCTAAATTGCTGCTTATGAAAACCAAAGAAACAATGCACAGGCTCAGCTCATCCATCTTCCCTCACACATACAAAAACATTAGGGCATTACAAGTGGACAGCTTCTGTGCCAGGTCTGATTTGGGGGTATACATGAAAAGGGAATGTGAACTTGACTTTTGTAGTGTTTGGTTGTGTTCATTACATGATTATCCTCAGAGAGGCATCTGCTGAGTTCACAACAAACACTTGTACCCGGTGCCTTTGGACTTCCAGCATGGCTTCTCAGTGTTTGCTTCTCCTAGCAAGAGCCAATTCTGTTCTGCACATGGATCATAGTCATGACCAGTGATCCATCCTCTCCAACCATGTCTTTCAGTTGTTGCTTATTTTCAGTTTTCAGTATCATCTAGGTATTCTAAAGTCTATGAATATTGCATGTAAGCAGGGAATAATGCTGTATTCTCTGAAAAAGCAGAACCTGAGTAGAGTCAACCTCGTATTTTCTCCATTGTGGCTCCTTTTACTGACTTCTATCTCATCTCTGCTACTTCTGGTGCTAGAATTCCTATTTTAATAATAGGTATACTTATTTTCAAATTTCTATCAAGCCCTGGTTGCTTCAGTATCCTATATTGCTCACGCTACAACTTCAAGACACTCCAGAGACACAAATAAGCTCTTCTGTAGTGAAGAACAAGAAAAAAAGCCCTCAAAACTACTCACAGAAGAGGTACCAGATATTTCTAGCTGCTGTCTAGTGGGAGTTTAAATAGATGTGGAGTCAAAAACACCCAGACAAGAAATGACAATCCAAAGCCAGAATTACTTACTTTCCAACATATATTACTAATAAAAGTTTTGAAGATATTCCAGACTTTTACCAAACTCCATGCCACCATGCCTCCCAGCCTGCAAGACATGCCTTGAACCTGCAAATCACATGAATCTTTCAAAAATTAAAACAGGAAGATACATTTAAAAGTTGCTTTAATATCCAAGGCATCAGAGTAGGTCCTTGTGTTTCTGTTCATATGACCAAATTTAAGTTCAGTATTAGATCAGGTCCACTGAATATTTTAGATATAGTTCTTCAGAAAACATTTCATTAGGTCAAGGAAACATGCAGATTTTTCTTAGTTCTATAATGCCTCCTGATTTGAATCTTGTGTATATAGAGAAAAAAAATCTAAGGAAAAGTGTTCCTGGTGTCCTCTATAACCCTTTTTCTGCTTATGCTGTTGCTCATAATCATCACTGTGTGAACTGCAGGACGAGTCTTGTCTACCTTTTTACATTAAGGGATAAAGTTTCAATTACAATGTATAATATGTATAATATAATTGAAGAGAGAGTTGATTTACCAG
Organism: Haliaeetus leucocephalus; assembly: GCF_000737465.1. Taxonomy (NCBI): domain Eukaryota; kingdom Metazoa; phylum Chordata; class Aves; order Accipitriformes; family Accipitridae; genus Haliaeetus; species Haliaeetus leucocephalus. The sequence goes on from NW_010972575.1 coordinate 1,298,834, forward strand.
TGTGAAAGTCGCTGTGACTGTGTGACCTAGAAATAACCATGATTACCAAAACATAATTCTCTGAAAACTTGAGGATAAATTAAAGCAGTATTTGATTGTCAAAGCATGCTTTAAAAGACTTTGAACTAAACCCCACACGATATTACAAAATACAGGATTTGAAAGACCAATGGAAGGGGGTGGGCTGTGGACCTGAACTAATGCCAGTTGCAGTCAATAAAATGGTTTCCATTCACATCAAAAGAATTACTATCAATCTTAAAACACGAATTTCCATGCCATAGCATTATTAATAATTGGAAAGCTTTATTTCCCTACTAATACTTGGAAAACCACAATTTTCCCTACCAGGAAATGTAGGACTGTTACAAAGAAGACCTTTCCAAAGACAAGAGCAAGTTGAGGGTGGGGAGGTTTCTACAGAAAGGTGCTAACTGCAGAGCTGTTAAAAAGTTTGCAGAAGGATGTGTGTCTCTGGCACCTCGAAGAGGAGGATCTTCATATGCACAGGGAAATAGTATACATTTAATTAATTTAAAAAAAAAATACACAAAAAGGAATGCGGTAGACCAAGGAATCCTCCAGAGGTGTGATCCAAGCAAAATGACTTGCAAATACAACAAAAAAGTTGCACATGCAGGCTCATCATTGAAAGTTTTGCCAGACTAGGGGGTGACAACAGTCATCTAAACCTGAAATGATGAAGCAAATCGAACAGCTGTGTAGGAACTCAGTAACTGCCAGATTTAAACTACTGAGCTGGATCCTCCTTCTTGCCTTTCTTGAAGATATGAGTGATATTTGATTTCTTCCATTTCTCAGAAACCTTCCCCAATCTCCACAGTCTCTCAAAATGATCTAGTGTTCTCACAACAACATAGGCCAGCTCCCTCAGCAATTGTGGGTCCACCCCATGAGGACACATGGATTTGTGTTCAATCAATTTGTTTAAGTGTTCACTAGTCTGATCCTTCTCCAACTGAGGAAAAGTTTCCAGTGTGCCAAACTTCCCCAGTGGTCTTAGGGGCCTGGGAATTGTTGTAGGCTGGTCTTACCAATAAAGATTGAGGTGAAGAAGGCACTGAGTACCTTGGCTTTTTATTTATCCTTTATGGCCAGGTCTCCTGACCTATTCAGCAGATGTACCTGTATAAATCTTTCTTGTTGTCCTTTAGGTCCCTCACCAGATTTTATTCCAGGTGGGCTTTGTCTTTTGTAACAACACACCTGCACACTCAGATAGTCTCTCTGCATTCCTCCCAGGTTACCTTCCTTTACGTGTTTTCTTGGGAGCTCCTTGTCCGTCAGTGTATCCTTCTGTCTCCTTTCCTTGATTTCTTACCTATGGGGCTGAGCCATTCCTGAGCCTGGAGTAGGTGATCCTTGGAAAATCAATGAGATCTCCTGGACTTCTCTCCACAACCATTTCCCATGGGGTTCTTCCAAGCAGGTCCTTGAAGAGGCCAAAGACTGCTCTCCTGAGGTTCAGGGCTGTGGTCTTTCTTTTTGCCTTGCTCCCTCCTTTCAGGATCCTGAATTCCACCATCTCATGGTCGCTACAGTCAAAGCTGCCTTTGACTTTCACAGCCCAAGCGAGTCATTCCTTGTCTTTGAATACAAGGTCCAGCAGAGCACCTCTTCTCATTGGCTCCTCTATATTCTGGGTCAGGAAGCTGTCACTGATGCTCTCTAGGAACCTCCTGGAATGCTTATTTCCTGCTGTGCTGTTCTTCCAGCTGATATCAGGGTAGTTAGTTGAAGTCACTCATGAGAAGCATGGCCTGTGAATGTGAAGTCACTTCCAGCCTCATCTACTTGTTGTTCCTGATCAGGTGGCCTATAGCAGACATCCATTCTGTCACCCATACTGGTCTGCTCTTTAATCTTTACCCATAAGCTCTCAGTTGGCTCATTATCCATCCCCAGGCAGAACTCTGTGCAATCCAACTGCTTTTCACATAAAGGGAAACTCCCCCTCCTACCCTGTCCCTTCTAAAGAGCCTATATCTCTTTGCTGCAGCACTCCAGTCATGCAAGACATTCTACCACACCTCTGTGATCCCAGGAGGACGATAGCCCTGCAAATAAACAGAGATGTCTCATTTCTCATGTTTATTCTCTGTGCTGTATACACTGCTCTACAGGCACTTCAGAGAGGCACTCTGGCGTAACAATTTCCTGGAAAAGGTCTGGGTTTTTTTTCCATAATTGTGCTTATAAACATTTCCTTGCTTACATGCAAATGCTTGAAGTGACTCTGCTTAAGACATGTTTTATTGATTTTGTATTCTCTCTCATTCACCTCACCCCCAGCCCTTTGCTTGTCAACCCTGTTTGTCACTCTCTCACAGGTGTTAACTTCATCCCTCCCATGTCAATCCTACTTTAAAGCTTTTCTTACTAGTTCAATCTTACTGGCAAAGATACCTTTGCCCTGCTAAGTGAGATGGATCCCTTCTCCCCCAGGTGGATGTTGATCCTTGAAGAGGTTCCCATGGTCATAGAAACCAAAATCATGTTGCTGATACCAGCTCTGCAACCAATTGTTGATACATAGTACCAATGCCCTCCTGCTTACACCCTTTCACCTCACCAGCAGGGCTGATGAAAATACCACCTGGCTCCCCATTCCCCTAACTGCGACCACCAGATCTCTATAGTAATTTTTGACATAGTCCATGTTGCCCCGGCAGTGTCATTGGTGCCCAGATGGAAGAACAGCTTGCTGGAAGTCAAGGCCTCCTGTACTTCTAACCTCTCCTGGCAGCAGCAGGTGCCCTGAAGTTCCTCAAAGAGTTCCCTGGAGTGCCTCAACAGTCTCTGATGACTTTCCTAGTTGATTTGGAAGACACTGAAGGAGGATCAATGAAATGTTGCACAAACTGAGGTGTCTGTTGGCTACCTCTGTTAGCAATGTGGGGAGGGAAGAAGCAAAATGTAAACACTCTCTGATTAAAAGCCTTTTGGCACTTCTATCTGACATGACCTGTACCTTACTTGGACCTTCCCATGCCTTTCCCCTTCACCCCAAAGCACCCTTCTGCTCATTGACCCCAGAGGTGAGTGGGTACCCAAAGGGTGTTCCTCACCTCCTCTTCATGGGATCCTCACGTCCGCAGCCACCTCACTCTTCTCCCCTTGCAGGTCAACTGGAACAACTTTCATAAACTCTAACTACAATACTTGTGTAAGCTAGAAACTCCTACTCACTGCTATCTTGAAAGAGAGCCCTTTCTACACAAAAGGTTATTGTTACAGTTTTAATTTTAGTACATGGATTTCTGCATGTCACAAACTCCCTCAGGATTTCAGAGCATCAGAAACATCTTTCCTACTTTCCTGTGTATCAGAGGGCTTTCCTGGCTCTTACTGCTAACCACCTCTCTCTCACTTCTGGCTGATTACACCAGCTCCTCCAGCCCATGGAGCTGATTGGAGTAAAGTACATCCATAACAGACAGCACATTCATGGGAATTAAAAAAAAAAAAAAAAAAAAAGTGAAAAAACGAAAGGGAAAAAAAGCATGCATTTGTTGGACTTCCACCACCATCAGTGGTGCATGTTGTCTCTCCTTGCTGCCACAGACACTTCCCTTGATCCTGAAAAACATGGTTCTCATGCTGCATTTCCCCAAGAAAGCCCATCCTGCTGACTCATGTTTGCTCTCTCTGCTTTGAGACCACTCAGAAATTACAGACATGCTCTGTCATTTTCTCTTTCCCTCTTCATTCCTCACTACAAGCCTATTTACCTCTAACTAATGGATGAAGTCAGTTTATAAAGCTGCCAAAATGGAGGACTAGTTAATCTATTTGGTGAGGCAAATGTTGTTGTGGTAAAACAGGTGGCATTGCCATGTTTACTTGGCTTACTAACAACTCTGATTCAGTCAGGAATGAAACAACTATCCTACCTTCTACAAACACCCACCAAAAAACTTAGTGACAGTAAGTCTACTTATTGACTTGCATCCTATTTACTGAGGCATATATGCTTATATAAACCTGTATGTTAATAAACACATACTGAAGGTCTCCAGTTGCATGGTCTATGTGCTGGCTCTGATTGGAGTGAGATTCTTTGAGATAATGATGGCCAATGAGTATCAAACACTTCATACCCAAATTCTCACTTAATCTTCCCTCCCAAGCTTATCTTCTAAAGACACTATAACCATTCCTAGGTCAAGGTTTTTTATAAATGTTATCTTCCTTTATTATACTGGAAAAGTGATCTTATTGTAGTTCATACTATTCCCCCAAAACCTATCAATTTCATTATAGTTGCCAGCATCCTTTTTACTCTGAATGAGATTCAACCTGTTGATTCCATTGGCTTATTTTGTACTACATGCTGCTGCACAACATTTGTTATAACATCATCTTCTGTAATCAGGTCAAGTAACTGTAGAAAATTTCCTTTATTGACTGATTCTATGGACTCATCATGGCCTCTCAGTGCTAATTTTCTCTCTCCTGGCACAAAAGATAATTACTTCTATTACTGTCCTAAAATAACATATTTAATTGACAGTCATTTTCTGAAGATGCCCATTAGTTCAATGACACCTCAGTTTCCGTGTGACAGGGATTGAGTGTATAATTTATTTATCCTTGAATCCCCAGTCCAGTACTAAAATCTGATGAATAGTAAGCACAATTTTCTACTGTTTTTCAGTGTGCTTTAAGAGAGGCTAAAGAATGCTAAATGATTTTGCCACAGTAGAGGAGCTAGGAGGACAGAGGTACTCACACTGATAGTTGTGAGTACTGTAAAAGATATTGATGGCTTTGTCAGTGTTTTCACAAGGACAGGGAAATTTGAAATTCTGCATAGCATAATATGTGAAAAGTAGGGGGAGATAAACTTCCCAGCAGATGCCCCAATTTATGCACAGATAGTGCCTCTCTCTCACCAGTTCACAGTTCTTGCCATTTAGTAATTACTATAAGGTAACTAGATTCAGTTGAAGCTTTTACATGATGTTGCCTTGGACACTTTGCCTGCAAGTTAAAAAAAAAAAAACAAATCCAAACAAAAAAAGCACCCCACTGTAAGAGTTATAGACTGTGTATAACTTCATTCATTCTTCCAGAGACCTCCTGTATGATTTTACACAAACCTTTTTAATTTTTTTCTCCTCCCCAATTCAGTCCTTAGTCTGGAAGGTCACCTGGGTTATTCTGTGGGTTTGTTTTTTTTTAAATGAAGCTGAATTCTCCCTGTTTTCTATGATAAATTTAGTGTACTTAAAAATTCAAATTTTCTTTGAAATTGAAATAAACATTATTTTGACTGTCCCTGAGTAAGGCTTGCTTTCTTACTGCCTAACAATCTTTTCCAAGTCTCATCTCCTCTGCTGACACACACAATAACATAAAAATCACTAGATAAATACACAACATAGTATGTGGAATCCTTTTTTATCCTTACAGAAGTATGCAGCTTATTTTTAAGTGCAACTCAGGCAACCAGTAGAATCTGCTATTTCACATTCGCCTGTTTCCCCTCTTCATTGAGTCCCTGTGATATGGGAAAACAATATAAATTCAGTTTCAGTATGCATTGCAAAAATTTAAATGGAACCACCAATGAGTGGGTATATGTTTGTAGGCAGGATCTGCTGTCATTTTAGGTAGGACCCATTTATCCAGTACATCCTCTTATTCAGAAGTCTTGTAATAACACAATGATAAACAGCAAAAGCAAGGAAACATGATGGCAAAATGTTTATCATGAAAGGCATACCTTGAAATTCTGCTTTCATTTCTGGATTTATAAAGGAAAATATTTATTTGTGATAAGCAACCATACTTCTTTCTAAGTTTTATGATGTGTTACCTAATTTCCCCTCTACATCCAGTATTTCTGTGGATACCTAGAAAAAACTGGACATGATTTCTTCTACATCATTTCCAGAAGTCCAAAATTTAGAGAAAATTTTCAAGATATAATTCTACTGCACAACTGCAGAGACATAGAGTGTTTTACAGCTTGTTTGAATGAGAGACAAAGAGTGGAGAAGAAGTCAGGAGCACTTCACCCCTAAACCCTGACAATCTCTCACATGACACCTGGCCTTGGTTATCCACTTTGAAAAGGTAAATTGTTGCAAGCAACCAAAAGTATTGGATATCAGGAATCTCTGTTTTAAAAATACCTACCATTAAAACCTACTCCAACAAAAGACACCCCAACACTTTGAAAATTATATGGGACTGTGTACTTTGTAGAAAAAAGCTGCCACTAGCAAATGTAATTTCTTCTTATGAATGAATAATTTTGTAGTGGAAGAGATCTTTCTGTATTCTCCTTCCTTCAGTTTATGACAAAACACTGGACCATATACAGTAGTTGTAGAGGGGGCATTCCAAGCCTGATGTAGTACAAAAAAAAGCTGTAACTAAGAAGTTACTGGGTAAGATGGTGTGATGGACAAGACTTCACTTGACACAGCCATATTTTCATGGACTTGATATAGAATTTATTCCAGACCCTGAAACTGGAAAGCACTTCATACTGGCAAGTAACATCAAAAAATAGTGCTGCAGTCTGGGAACAGTAGTGATGAACATCTTTTTTCTTCCTTACAACTGGAACTGCAGGGAATGCTGACATCAGCAGGCTAACAACCACATGTGAAGTTTGGCCATCTCTTCAAGTTTCAACCAGTGACCCAGAGGTCATAGAAAAGCTGTAAGCAGTATTCCTAACTTTGTGAGACCTCAGCCTGTCTTGTTAGGTGAAAGCCCATGGGGAAAGCATAGAAGCTCATATTATAAGGGATTGCTAGTACAGCTTTGCAGGATCAGCTGAAAACAGATTTCTAGCAGTCTGTGGAAGGTTTATTAGCAAGACCTGTTCTGGACAAAAAAAATGCCCAGTTAATGTTTCTTAATAAAATAGTCGCAGGCCAGCCCTCTTATTTGACATTGTTTGCACCCCTGGATGCCAGAAATACTGCCTGTACAGCAGCTGGTAATCCTCTAGCAGTAACAACAAATAGCAGTGGAAGACAAATGTTCTTCCTATTTAGCAGCTCATTGATACTTTCTATCACAACTGGATGACATGGCTGAGGTGAATAGAATAACTACTAATAAAAAGTAACTTTTCTGAACCATTTCGGAAGATGTTGCTGGACAACTGGTCCTTTTCTACAGTTATTCATAGATGTGGTGTCTCAGAGGACTCAAGGTTGTTAATTCCTTTGATATTTTTGTGAAAGGAGAAATCATACAATACAAGATGGAATGTGGTCATGCTCCAATGATAACCCATTCCGAAGTGTTACTTTCTGCAACTATAGGCAGACATGGAGCTGTCTCCTCAGTTGCCACAACTGATACGTTGTATATGGGAGACAGCAGGCTGTGCTCCAGTGGGTCAGGAAAGAAGGGGGATACTAAAAAAAGGTGATTGCTTCAGAAAATCTCAGGCAACAGCAAACTGGCCCCTCAAGAGGCTTCAGAAGTATTCCCAGTTTGCCTTCTAACCTCTGTTGTTCTTGATGGCTCTTAGAACATAATGTTGCCTCAGATGTTTTTTCACTGTTTCACATGTGAGTCACTGTGATGTGTGTCAGTCTTGCCTTCCCTGCCTCAGTAAGTTCTGCCTGAAACCTGCAGCTGGTGAAAATGCTACTGTTCCTCTCACGAAAGGAATAAACCTACAAACGGCCATTACAAGAACTGTTGTGTTCTTGATAGTTTTCCATCAACTACAAAACTTGCATTTAGGATACTCTACTTTGGATACATACAAATTAGGATTCTGGAACTTATAAGACAAGGTGGAGAGAATCAGTTAATTTGCAGCCTCAGCAATGCTGTACAGCTGACCCGCTCAGGTTTTCAGGAAGCATACACATATAAGGAAATAAATACATAAACTGACATCTGTCCTGGAAGTCTGCTTAAATCTTGAGCATATATTCACATTCTTCCAGCACAAGCCAGTCTTGACTTGTGTCAAGAGAGTATAGCAGGTTAAAGATGTGCACTTCTCCCTGTTGTTGAAGTGATAGCAGGTTAGGACAACCACTGACAGCACAAAGAGTGGAAGTAAGGCACTCTTGATGGCTGTTGATTGTTGAACAGCCAATGTGTAGTGCTTGTGGGAATTTACATGACTTCTGATGACACTGATTAGAGATGATTTCCTAAAGAAAAGCTATTTCTTATCAATAGCACAGTAATGCATCGTGGCCAATGTTGATCTCTGTTTCTCTGGCAGTTTAAGTACACAACTTTGAAACACCCTTACTGTGCTAGCACTTCAAATATTACAGAAAATGCTGCTCAAATTTTCCAATGAAAGTGAAAGAGTAAACATATGAAAAACTGTATGGAGTTAACTTTTATAGAGGATACAGGTTCCTGAAGCACCCTGGTAAATGTTTCTTTGCAGTATAAAATGCATGCATTGAAGGATGGATGACATAATTATCAGCATGATGGCAGCTTTGGAAGAAACATGCAACATTACAGGGGATTAAAAAAATGCAAGTAGTATTTGTCATGTCACACACTTTGATCTGAGCTCTTAACCCATTGTAGAGGTGGTCTCTGGCAATCTACAGCATTAACAGAAGATGAGAATATCTGGGTAACTAATAAGATTAATAAAACTATCTGGGTAACATTCTGCTTATTTTTTAACAACATGACAGCAGCTTTTTTTAAGCAGAAAACTGTATAGAAGAGATTCTTTAAATTATCATTTGTTAAAAGCAATATTTTACCTCAAAACCTGCAGTTGTTCTGACAAGCTGTTGCAAAGACAAGACTTTTAGCCCTCCCCAAAGCAGGGTAGTTTCCATCTTTCACTACTCTTGGGTGTTTGATCAGTGAATGAAAACTTTTTTTTATTTCTGAAGTGTAATAGAGCCCTGGAGATCAGTATATTGGGACATGTTAGTTCAAAAAGTGTTCACTCTTCAGCCAGCACCATCCATTCCTCTATACCAACAGCTGATGACAGGCCATCAAGAGGATTAAGGTTCAGAATACTTTTCACCACCTTGCTTTTTGGTTATTTTTTTCCATTACCTGAAGTATTTAGCAGATTAAGTCCCACATGTTTGAAAAGTTTTACTTATTGTTTCTAGTGAAGCCTTTAGAATCACAGAATCATAGAATAAAGAAAAGTGGGGAGGATCTCCAGCCTGACTGGATATAAGTCATTAAGTTATTATTACATTAATAAAACATGTGTCTACAGTTTCAATTTTAACCACCCTAATTTTGAGTAATAATCCAAAATGGGTAACTGGGATGCAGAGATAGCCCTTTCCTCCCAACCTGTTCAGTCAAAACCCAAAACATATAATTACATTTAGTATGTGTATCAAATATTCTGAAAGAAAGACAAATGCATGTTGCACAACTGGTTTTTTTCTTCCTCAGTGATACCTCAAATAGGATTTTTTTTCCCGCTTCTGGAAACAAATGAAGCATGAAACCTCCCCAGACCCAAATTAAAAAGTTAAAATGTACTCAATTATATCCAAGTAGCAAGATTTAAAAAAATGAAAATAGTCATTGTTTATGTATACTTATGATACACAAGTCTTTCATAATATGCAGGTTTAATTTTGGAAACAGAGGTCAGAATTAATCCTTAAGTAACTAATGCTTAGGTAAGTATCTGAACAGCAAACACTGCAAAGAGTGACCCTCCAAATTACTTTATGGAAAAAGTTGCACCAACATCATATACCCTCACTGTGGACATCAGATTATTTACCTTGTTAAAGAATAACTCCAGTAGGATGTTTTCTGGTTAATTATTAGCTGGGGTCAGAATACTTACGCCAAAGCAAACATAGTGGTTGTCATTAAAGAAGTAGATTTGCAGTGCACGTGAACAGTAAACTTAATCCTTAAATTGTAACATTAGCATATTTGATCCCACAGTAGCTGATAGACAGTCTTCCTTTTTCAAATAAATTCTCAATATAGATATTACATTAGAATTAAGGAAAACAGAGTTGTTATTATTAATAATTCATATTGTGTAGCTTCAATTGTGTAATCTTGCATTCTAGTGTAAAGTTTGTTGTGATGTGAGGTGGGACCCTGCCAGAGTCATTATTCCTATTTATTGAGTAGCAGACTAGTTATAAGAACAAAAAATCAATATTAATGGCTGGAACACAAGTTCAGCCTGACCCTGAACAGATCTTATTAAAGCAAAGGTATTTTTCCTTTTTTTTTCTTTTTTCTTTTTTTTTTTTTTTAAACAAGACAAATTTCTTTTTGCAGCAACACTCTCTTGTTTAATAACATCCACATATACCTGTCTTAGAAAAAGTGTATGTAGGCCTTTAATTCAACAAATTCAAATTAAAAGTATTAAGCTCTGGGTGTCTGCATTGCCCTGGCGATTTCATTTAGATATCACATACTTTATTTGCTTCTGCCCTAGACTTTGTGCTAATTAGAACCATATATGTAATTGATTTTGAGTTTTGTCTGCCAAACTGAGAAAGAAAATCAAATTAAAAACTACTGACAATTCCTTGTTTGCCACACAAAAAGTGAAGAAAAATTCTCAAAATGCACTGGTGATAGAAAAGAAAAGCATTCCAATCTGCTGATACATTCTGCTGAAAGCTTAGCTGTTCTTTTATAGACAGGAAGAATCCTCAAGGAATTGAAGAACCTTAAATAGACATATATGAAATAATTTGCATCCAAACAAAAATGTCCTAAAGAAAATAATCTGAGCCAGAGACCTACCATGTAGAATTTCTGCCTGATTTTTTTGTTCTTATAGTCAAAGAAAAAGAAGTTTTAGCAGAACATATCTGTAATATTATCATGGGATGTTTTTAGTAATACACAACATTGCATTTACAAGAGGATTCTTTTTTTTTTTTTTTTTTTTCATGGAAAGAAATATAAAAGGAATCACAGCTATTCATCCTGTTCCTCATGCATGTTGGTTTGGGGTTTTTTGAGGGGTGTCCCTTTTCAAATCAACAAAAAATTTAGAACAATAACATATGACATATGAAAATATTATTAGTGTTTATGAAAGCAATTGAAAAATAATAGCTCTAGAGTAAAACTGGAAGATGTATTTTGACCAGTAATTATCAATCCTACTGGCCTCTTTCTGAAAAGTTTCTTACTATAATTTCTCAGACAATTTTGCTATGCAGCTAGACTTGGGGTTTTTTGTATTTTGCTCAGACCTATATGGTGTTCTTTCTGTTAATCCTCCAAGAGCCAAATTATTTTATGTTGAGTTTGACCCATCAGATTCCAGCTCACGAAGCAGCTTAATTTTCACTGAATTAAGACACATCTTCTTGAGAAATACCAGAAGATCTGTTATCAAATTTCATAAAGTAAAGTCTAGCCATTGTTAATCTTTTAATAGTAAGGAAGAAAAAAAATTCTCAGCTTTTAACAGAATATGTTAAATTTCTTGCTTATGAGTTGGCTTTTGAGAACAGAATGGATGTTCACAGTATTCACGTAAATTAGTCAAATCTGAAGGCTTGCAATTCCAAGCAATGCTTCCCAACTGAAATAAATGCATTAAAACACAAGCTGTCACTGCAATGTATTTGCATTGCAGATTAGCAAGCAGATCTATATACTCTCCTTCTAATAGCCAAGTAATGAGAGCTTAAAACATCAATACCTTGTGAGGGGAGCTTTTACATCTGAACTTTAACAATGAGGATTTAAAGTTGAATCACACTTCCTTGATTTATGATGTTGATCAACATTTGTAAGTATACAGGCAGAACTGCAAATAACTTTGATTTTAAATACCTTATTCAAAAATTATAAATAACCTCCTCAGTCTTGAAAGTAACACTGCTTTCATTTTGTGTTGGATTGTTGATAGCTCTTGCTGATGGAATTTCTTCCCTGGGATCAGAACAGGTTGAAGGGTTAAAGACATCTGTCTATAATAAAATTTACATCTTTCAGCCTATTGAGACTAGCCTTAAGGCAGTGCTTTTCCTAATCAATTTGGCAAGTCAAAAAAGATCCACCGGGATGACCCCATAGAGTAAAATGAGTCACAGACTTAAGGCCCACCATATATCTCTTTAATAAAGGCTGAAAGTGCGGGCACGAGGAAGACAACCATCTGTGTATGGGACCAATATATTTCTAAGTTATGTGACTATTTCTTTCCAGTAAAGTCTTTCTCTGTCACACAAACAAATACACATACCTTTCCCTACAGACTTACTGAAAGAGGTGCTTAAGAATTACAATAGAATAAAGTGCATAACCCATTATGAGACTAAACACATAAGGAAAGAAGTTCTGAGATCCCATGGCTCAGTCATATGTAGAAAATAGAGACTGAGGACTTTTCAGGGGACATCCTAATGTTGTTTTAATCTTGAGAGAAGCACAATTCAAGCTACTTCAAACATATGATAAAACAAGAATTTTCAGGTAAGTCTGCCTAAATGATCTGAGACTTCTGACATTGACCTCTTCAACTTCATGTGGAAATTTCATATGTAACTAGAAGCATCTTGTAAGTCACAATGCAAAGCTATGAAGGTTACTAAGCAAAAACTGCTAAAGCAAGTCTCTTGACTTTCTCTTTACCAGGCTTTCTTCACCTATTAAATCAAACAAGATCAACTACCTTAGGTTGTTTTATGTGTTTTATATGATACACTACAGCTTTCTGAAAGCTTTTTCACAGATGTCAAAGAACTGACTCAGCTTCAGAACTTTGCCTGCGAACTACTAAAGAATGTATTTTAAAAAAAAGTTCAATTTCTATACATGTGAGTTATTAATTCTAATTTTTTTGAGGATGAATTTGAACTTTTTAGGAGCCAAAAAAAAAATTAAGGAAACGAAAGCCTTTTAAAATGAGAATTCTCAGTCCCCTCACATCTGAGTGTAAGAAATCTCACAAGCCATGTATTCATATATAATTGATTTATTTTGATTTCCTAATGAACTTGAAGCAATTTTTAACAGTAAGAAGTAAGTCATCCAATAGTTTCTCCAAATAAACCACAACTTGTTTAAAAGGTATTTGGAGTAGCATCATCTCACTGAAACAGAACAGTTTTCAGTACACTGATTTCCAGAATATCAGCCATAGACCAGAAGCATCTATCTACAAAAGAAAGGTCACAATCTATAAAAAAGTCAGATTCTTTCTTCTCTGAATGTCTGCTTTCATGTTGGAGAGAGAGATTATCAGATATGTTATCACAGCACAAACTCAGAACTGATTTAAACAGCTGTATAGCTTGAAGATCAGAAGTCTATATAAGCCTAGGTTAACATGTACCCTTGTACTAAGCAACAAGAAAAATCCGCTAGCTAAATAGAAGGCCACCATGACTAGTTTTATCTCCTAAGACTTCTTCCTTCTACCCTGTTCTCTTCTGATGTCTAATAATCCAGAGCAACAACTTCTCCCCTTGGCTCAGTTGCTTCAGCTTGAGAAAACAGAATATGTAACACCTTATATGCTACTTGGGCCCATGATTCAGAACTTCGGACGAAAACCAGTGGATTCCAACTGAATTTGTACTTGTGAGGGATATGGAAGGAAAAGTTTTCACTTTTCCAAGGTTGACATAATCTGTGGTCAAGAGAAGGTGCATGTATTTCCAGAACAAGCTAAAACAAAATGTTGGCCCAAGATTCAGCTGCATCAAGCAAGACTGACAAATAAACTTCATGCAGGTTTGCTCAGTCATGTGCATTTGCTGGTTTACATTTCAGCTCACTGTTACCATTCTGATAAGTGCGTACAAAATTAGAGTTTCATCAGAGGGAAGTTATGCTTTGATGGAATGCTTAATCCTCCTCTGGGACAAATAATTTTTATTATTTTGAATTTGCCTTTTATCATATAATAGCTTCCATCTGTTTGGGAGGCAACTGCAGTGGGAAGATGGAGAAGGGAGAAACTGATCCCATCTCAGTGAAGGAATTGTCTTTGGGCAGGCTACTATTGCCCAAGCTGTGCCTTTCCTGCAACAGTGCATTTCACATATTTGTCTTTGTTTCCGTTGATCTAAGCATATGGAAGGTTGCATTATGCCTGAGGACTGAATAGGCTTATCTGAATAATAATAATCTTGAAAGACTTAAGAATTTCTGACTTTCAGTTGAATGAAACAATTTCTTGCATTTTTATCTTATAAAAGTGGTAACTTTCTTAGTCTTTTAAATAAGACATTTATGCCATGTTCTTACAATTTATTTCACTCTATTCTATGTGACAATAATGGGAACAGGAAAATGTCACCCCTGTTTGAGCTGATCTCTCTATTTTTATTGACAACAATAATTATATTCTCTCTCAAGTTTCTTTTTGCTAACCTAACCTACAAGAATCCTTTAGTATCATGAATAAAAAAGTATTTTCTCTAATATTCAGTTGGTCCTTCTCTGAACCTGTTATCATCTGAATTTATGAAAAGTCTTATGCATATATTTACTTTGGTGCTAGTCCTTCTCTTCCTCTTGAAGTCTCTGATATAAATAAGCACCCAGTATATCTTCTTCATTCTTGCATAATCCTGGAGGCTTACAGTTACTCCATTTTCATATAGTATAAAGGTTTCTTCTGCTCTTCTGCAGCTGACAGCCAGTGATCCTGAACTTAGAGAAGTTTTACTAATCCCTAAATTTGTAAGATTGCATTTTATAACAGTAAGATTTCTTTTTTTTTTTTTCTCTTATGCTTGAGATTGTTCAATTCTTTCTATATGATATCTAATTGCCTCCTGGAGTTTTAAGGCCTAAAACTTTTTGTCATCAGAAAATTTCATTAACATTCACTTATTTTTTTTCTTACAAATGCATTAAAATATTGATTAAGTTTAGTCTATCAATCTCTGAAGAATTTTGCTGGTAACCTATACAGCTGATATTTTCTCTAGGATCATAACTTGCAGCTGTCTAATATTTATCAAATTCTTAATCCACTCAGCAAGAGACTCATTCTTTTTTGTACTAAAACTGTTTTGGTTTTTTCAAGTGGCAAAGCAGCAAGAGTTTTAGTGAGCCAAATTTTGTCAAATCTGTAGTAAATGTACAGTGTTTATTCTGAAATTGGTAATCTTAACAGAGAAACGTACTAGGTTACTTTAGCATTCTTTTTTTTACTCAATGTCATGATTTAACCCCGGCTGGCAACTAAGCAGCACACAGCCACTTGCTCAGTCCCTCCTGGTGTGATGGGGGAGAGAATTGGAAGTGTAAAAGTGAGAAAACTCATGGGTTGAGATAAAGACAGTTTAATAGGTAAAGCAAAAGCTGCACACGCAAGCAAAGAAAAACAAAGAATTCATTCACTACTTCCCATCGGCAAGCAGGTGTTCAGCCATCTCCAGGAAAGCAGGGCTCCATCACACGTAACAGAGACTTGGGAAGACAAACGCCATCACTCTGAACGTCCCCCCCTCTTCCTTCTTCTTCCCCCAGCTGTATATGCTGAGCATGACGTCCTATGGTCTGGAATATCTCTGTGGTCAGTTTGGGTCAGCTGTCCTGGCTGTGTCCCCTCCCAGCTCCTTGTGCACCCTCAGTCTGCTCGCTGGTGGGGTGGGGTGAGAAGCAGAAAAGGCCTTCACGCTGTGTAAGCACTGCTCAGCAATAACAAAACATCCCTGTATTATCAACACTGTTTTCAGCACAAATCCAGAACATAGCCCCATGCTAGCTATTATGAAGAAAATTAACTCTATCCTAGCCAAAACCAGCACACTCAGTTATCTATTTCCCATCATATTTTAATGATTGTTTCCTTCAACGTGAGTTTCAAAGATTTTGAAAAAATGGTTTACACAAATATATGTAATCAAACAACATTCTCACAAAAATATGGAGAATGTTAGAAATAAAGCTTCACATGTAGCCTTAGATTTAACATTTCTTGACTTTTGAATGTCTGACCATGAAAAATTAACCTAGTTAATTATAATCTTTTCCAAAGCCTATGAAGAACAAAGATTTATTAAGCTAGTAATTGGGCTTGTGTTTCAGTTCAGGTATAAATAGTAAGAATGTCAAAGCATAGGTTTCAGGAAGGTCAATACTGTGAAGTGGGATCTACTATAGATCTAGAATAATTTGAGGTATATAAAATTAGTTATATAGGTGAGTTGCTTAGTGGTCAATGTCTGTTCTATTTCATGTTGTTCCTAAAGTCTGTTTAGTAAACTGGGTATTTTCATGAGTGGACAGAGCACACTTTTTGCCTTTGTGCATACTTACTATATTCAGCACACTGTCCTGAATTAATTTGCACTTATAATGGTCATTCTGGAAAATAATTTGTAAGTGTTGTTCTGTTTTCTGATTAGCGGAAGAGTATTTATGATAATACTCTTATAATTATTCCTTTCTAAAGAAGCCTTGAATATTATTATACAAAAGTATTTTTTCACCTAGGCTTTTACTACTATCAGAAATTTAGGAGTACAGCTTTTAGCAAATATGAGTATTGAAAATTGACCAACTGTCTGTGAATTTATGTTTTATTAGTTTATACTTCTAAGGCTCTAATCACACAGAATTTAGTACAGGAAATGCATCACAATGAAAATATTTATTTCGCATTCACTTGCTCCTGCAATATTTTTTTAGCTAATATATTAGCAATAAACCATTTTGAATACTCTATCAAGTAGATTTTAGTTATATTATAGTTTGCTAAGCCATTAAATCTAAAACTGAGATTCTGTGAAGACCTCAGCTGTGAAGAGTACTACAGAGAAAGACTCATATGATTTGATTTCATAGTTTAAGCTAGCTGTAGATGAGATCATTAAGTCATAACATTTACTACTACGTAATGGCAAAAGTTAGAGTTGTCCACTAGGTTAAAGAAAAAGTAAATGACATTGAATTTTCATATTCCTCATTTCTAGCTAATGTTGTGGAATTATATCGATATTCTTAAATATACCCTAAGGTCTCAGAACAATCTAAAGGAGGAATCCATCCTGAGGAAGTCTCCATTATAAATAAATAACTAATTAATCACATTATTCCACGAAAGAAGAAAAGGAGACTGCACACCAGTGCCAGCCAGCAGCATCAGATTTATTTGGCAGCAGAACCCAACAGTAAAGATTATTTTGCACAGAAGCAAAGTCATGCAAGCCTAAAATATCTCATCATCCCACAGGACCTCTCAACAGTGAAACATTCTGTCTAGTACAACTTCATCATTAGCCCCTTGCTAAGATGCTAGCTACTTTCTTAGGACAAATCTGATAGATAGCGAGTAAAGAAGAGGAGTACAGATTACGTAGTTCAGGGCTCAGTTTAGCAAAATGCCTAAGCACATCCCAAATGTTAAGTTAGTAATAACATGTACATTTACCAGCAACATTTGAAAGCATGTGTCTGGATGTAAGTTAAGGTACCTACTTGAAAATATGACTTAAAATGAGGCAATACTGATGCATACTGGCTGATCATATATCCATGTGTTTCTTAGCCTTATGTGTCAAGTAGAAGTTAATGCAGTTTTCCTAAATAGCAAACCAATGCACAGAAACCACAGTTGACTGACCAGATGGATTGAGATAGCAGGCTATCTGAAGGTTATACACAGATAGTGTTCTTCTTTCCTTCCTTCCTTCCTTCCTTCCTTCTTTAGTCATTCCTCATTAATTGTCAGTTTTCAGGTTTTCAGTCATCAGTTCTCTGACTAACACTAATAATAATTGCCTATTAATATCACAAAGTACATCTTTAAAAAACAAATATTATTCTGTTTCTGACACCAGGAATTGCAGCCTACTCCACTGTACTGGCAGTACAGTAGAGTAGTACTTAGTACCTGTAAGAGCTTTCCAGAGACATCAGCTGCAGAATAACATCCTCAATATTTTGACTACTCTCAACTCGTTGAATACACCTGAGCACTGCAATGTAGTGCCTACAACTTCCAGCCTCAGGGATAAAGTAATTACCGCAGATAGGCAGAAAAGGTGTCTCAAAACAAAGTAATTCAATTTAATTAGTCAGTCTGTCAACTGTAACAGGTAGAAATGGAGGTCATGGAGGCAGACCATCACTGAGGTCCTGAAGAGTTTCTGACCTCTGAAGAAGAAAGGACAGTGCAGAGTAGGGTATTAGCAGCAACAAAGTTAAGAATGAGATAGCAAAAGGAGCCCAGCCCTTCATGGTATCACCTTTCCTTGCCTCATACATTTAATCTGCGAAATTTCATCTATACAAAATGTACTCTAATAGGCTGACTTTCAACTCGTCAGATGCTTTCATACCATTGTAAGGTGCTATACCTAGAAGCAAAGAAACATGGATAAAAAATTCATAGCATGTCTCAACTGTATTGATAAAAAAATGTAATGGTGACAGTTAGGAGGGGACACATCAATGTTGTCTTCTCTTGAGTCTCTTTCTTAGACTTATGTATTGGTTTTGTGGCAAGGTTTTGGTAGCGAGGGGGGGGGGTTACAGGGGTGGCTTCTGTAAGAAGCTGCTGGAAGCTTCTCCTGGGTTCGAGAGAGCCCATCCCAGCTGGCTCTAAGACGGACCCACCGCCGGCCAAGGCCAAGCCAATCAGCGATAGTGGTAACACCTCTGTGATAACATTTTTAAGAAGGAAAAAAAGTTGAGAGGGGGAGAAACAGCCGCCGGAGCGAGGAGTGAGAACATGTAAGAGAAACAAGCCTGCGGACACCAAGGTCAGTGAAGAAGGAGGGGGAGGAGATGCTCCAGGTGCCGGAGCGGAGATTCCCCTGCAGCCTGTGGGGAAGACCATGGTGAGGCAGGCTGTCCCCCTGCAGTCCATGGAGGTCCACGGTGGAGCAGATATCCACCTGCAGCCCATGGAGGACCCCACGCCGGAGCAGGTGGGTTCCCGAAGGAGGCTATGACCCTGTGGGAACCCCGCGCTGGAGCAGGCTCCTGGCAGGACCTGTGGATCTGTGGAGAGAGGAGCCCACAGAGCAGGTTTTCTGTCAGGACTTGTGACCCCGTGGTGGACTCACACTGGAGCAGTGTCCTCCTGAAGGACTGCACACTGTGGAAAGGACCCATGCTGGAGCAGTTTGTGAAGAACTGCAGCCCGTGGGAAGGACCCACGTTGGAGAAGTTCATGGAGGACTGTCTCCTGTGGGAGGGACCCCACGCTGGAGCAGGGGAAGAGTGTGATGAGTCCTCCCCCTGAGGAGGTGAACCGGCAGAAAATAACGTGTGATGACCGTAAACCCCATCCCTGTCCCCCTGTGCCGCTGGGGGCTTGGTGGAGAAATCCGGGAGTGAAGTTGTGCCCGGGAAGAAGGGAGGGGTGGAGGGAAGGTGTCCTGAGATTTGGGTTTATTTCTCATTACCTTGCTCTTGTTGATTTGTAATAAATTGAGCTAATTTTCCCTAAGCTGAGTCTGTTTTGCCCGTGACGGTAATTAGTGAATGATCTCTCCTGTCCTTATCTCGACCGGCAAGCTTTTTGTTATATTTTTTTCTCTCCCCCGTCCAGCTGAGGATGGGGGAGTGATAGAACGGCTTTGGTGGGTACCTGGCATCCAGCCAGGGTTAACCCATCACAACTTAAGTCCTCCTGCTACATAGAATAAAGACATTACAAACCTTAGTTTAAGAATGGAAACTGATATTTTCCATTTGCCTCCTTATATGTGGAGGGTTTGTTCCCAGGGGCTGTGTACAAAGTATTCAGTGATTTCACCAAAAGGACTTCTATATTCTCTTATTGCAAACCTGGCTGAAAAGCACCAAATATGCTCTATCTATCTCAAACAAAAAAGCAATATATGTGATATTCACTTCTAAACAATTCCAAGAGAGTTTTCAGAGATACAGCTTCAGGTGATGAAGCAACTTTTACCTTTCAAGAAAAAGATGAAGTCTTGGAGCTCACATTCACACAAAAATAAAACTTGTTTTAAAAGAAACCTTCTCAGTTGCTCTCATGAGCTTGCATTTAAACACAGCTATTGTAAATTCCTCATTAAAAAAAAAAACATTCTGAAGAACCAGACAACCAAAGAATTCCCTTTCCCCAAACACTGTGCCAAATACCTCTCCACTGACAGGATGAATTTACCACCACAGATTAGGTAGCCATAGAAGCTACCTTGCTACATATTTCTTTCAAATTTGGAGACATAAAACTATAGGTACTTCTACCACCTAAAGATCAGGTAGAACTGGAAAAGTACAACAATAAGCAATAAATCCTAAACAAGTTCTTGAAATAGCAATGGTGAGGGAACAATAAACTCGCAAAACTTTTTTTGTACTCAGGGATATTGCCATGCTTCTGAGATGTCCTGAACCAGATTAGTATTGGTTTAACTCCTGTACTTCCTAATTCTGTGCCCTCCTTTTTGAGATGATATCACAGAATCAAAGACTGGTTGAGGTTGGAAGGGACCTCTGGGGGTCATCCTGTCCAACCCCACTGCTCATGCAGAGTCATCTACAGCAGGTTACCCAGGACTACATATGGCTTTTGAATATCTCCAAGGATGGCGACTCCACCTCCTCTCTGGGCAACCTGTGCCAGGGCTCAGTCACCCTCAAGGTGAAAAAGTGTTTCCTGATATTCAGAGGGAACCTCCCATGTTTCAGTTTGTGCCCATTGCCCCTGGCCACGTCACTGGACACCACTGAAAAGAGCCTGGCTCCGTCGTCTTTGCAACCCTCACTTTGGGTATGTATACACAGTAGTAAGATCCCCCTGAGCCTTCCTTTCTCCAGGCTGAACAGTCCCAGCTCTCTCAGCTTTTCCTCATAGGAGAGATGCTCCAGTCCTTCATCATCTTAGTGACCCCTTGCTGGGCTCTCTGCAGTATGTCCATGTCTCCTGTACTGAAGAGCCCAGAACTGGACAGAGTACACCAGGTGTGGCCTCACCAGTGCTGAGGAGAGGGCAAGGATCACCTCCCTCAACTTGCTGGCAATACTTTGTCTAATGTATCCCAGGATACCATTAGCCTTCCCTGTGGCAAGGGCACATTGCTGCCCCATGTTCAGCTATGTGTCCACCAGGACCCCCAGGGCATTTTATGCAAAGATGCTTTCCAGCCTTCCATCCCCCACGGCATACCCCATATGCCCAGGTTTTTTTCCTCCCCAGGTGCAGGACTTTACATTTCTTGTTGAACATCATGAGGATATGAGATATATGTCTTCATTGTCTGATCATATTTGAGATGAATCTGTTACTTTTAAGTGCAAAACAAACCAAGGAGAAGAGATACATTGCAGAAGAAGGATATGTGTTTAAGATGTTCACTCTGAAAACCCCATTTATAACAGGTGCTGAGATCTTCTGGGTGCACAGTAAAAGATGAGGCTACACCTACTTGACTACAGTGGTCAGTTGAATTTGCAATTAAGTCCGTAATTGATACTGATATCCCTAACTGTCCATTTTCCTGATCAAACAGCAGACATCTGACTTAGCGCAGCCTCTAATCAGAGCAGGTGGAAATCAGCAGCTGATATGACCTGACTTATGAGCCTGGAAAATTTGGTATATAATAGTATTAAAAAATGATATTGACAGTTTCTTGGAGCATCTCGCTTCCCTGAATTGAACTGAGATTTCAGATTTCACTGCAATCCAGCCTCTCGGGGGAAGTATCTGTGGCAGATGCACCCGCCCTGATAGAAAGCGAAATTTCTCTGGATATGGAGGAGAGTTAAAAAAACCCTACAGGCCACAGGCTGGAAGCTGAACTGACCAATCCGACATGCATCAGGAACACGGAACTGTTGACCTTTCAGTCAATGGGGATTAAAATGACCACAGGTCAGATTCGATGAGGATAGAAATGGGGCCCTGCCGGAGGGCATTTTGAGCCAGTCATCCTCACAGCAGTGGGTCTGCAGTCGACGACCCTCCCCTTGGGTCAGGACGCTGCCCTGGGGAACTCCTCAAGGTTGAGAGCCCTCAACTTTTAGGTGAGTGATATGTGCATTTTGAGTCATCATTTCTAAACCTTAAGAATTCTGAAGTCAGCTGTGTAGTAGTAACTTCCCCTTACACCACTGAGCCTGTGATTCACTAATGTTATTGGAGTTCTAACCAATCTTTTTTATTAAAGAATATAATTTATTTTTTAACACCTGTTTGGTTTGGTTGCATGTGTCTCTGTGACAATATCTTGGAAGGAAACAGTGTGGGGGTGGAACCATGAGCACATCAATTAGGTCAAAACCTAATACATGTGTCATTTAAAATCCTATCTTCTTTGTCTGCCTTCTTTCTGATACAATAGTCTGGAGAAGTGCTCTCTACACTCTAAGTTGTCAGTAATTGTGAGAATCCACAAAATTTAACAATAGTTCTAAGTTTTACAAGTAGAAAAGCAATCTGAAACTCAGCACTTCACTTTGGCCAGCCACCAGCTTACACTTATCTGAGACTGCAGTACTTTTATTCGCTACATTTGCTAGGTGTTCCCAACCATTAGACTCGATTCAGCCTCCCTAGACTCCTTTTCTAAGTCACAGGGTTTTTGCATAATAGCCCTAACACCAAATTATTCTTACTTATCTGGGCAATCAGCTCCCTGTCACCATGATGACCATAGACTTTTGCTCTTCCCAAACTAAAGCAGTGGGAAAGGGATTTCTGATCCCATAAACCTCTGCTTCCAGGAGGCTTGGAGGTGGGGGAATGAAGGAGTTTGCATTCAGTCTCAATTTTCCACTTTTTAAAGCAGTCTACAGTCCTCTCTTCCCTTACTCAGACTGTTGGTTTCAAATGCAGACTTCTATCTGCTTTGCTAACCCTTAACCCTCTCCTGCCTTATTGCAGTTGGATACATTCTTTCATAACTTCCTCAAATTATGAAAAGACAACAGCAAACAGCAAGGTCCTGCAAAGATGGCAAACAAAAAAATCAACCTTTTTCTACTATATCATCACTATTACTACACAGGGAAAAAAATATAAATATCTAGATGAAGAGGGAGAAAATTCCTAACCCATCTTACATTTATTGTCCCTTTTTATACTCTTTTTCCTTTGCCTAACACTTCTATTTACCAAGTATTTTGGATATAAATATATAGGCAAAAGGGGAAAATCCAGCAGCTTGCATTCCTACCCCCATCCCACCTACATACATACATACAACTACCTACTCCCAAGTCTCCCCTTCCTTCCAAGACACCTTCTTGTGTCTTAAATATCTTTCCCTCTTACTCTCTCTCAAGACCCCTTGGATTCTTGCTTTACCACTTCTCAGCCTGAATAGCTGGGTACTGAGGCCTCAGCCCTGCCTGGCACATTCAGAGAACATGAGCTTCCTCCTCAGGATGCAGATCACAAAAAGGCTTAAATACACATTTGTGACAGAGGGCTGGCATCTGCTATGCAGAAAGTAAGATGGCAGTGAGAGGAGAGGGAAATACACAGCAATTTATCTGCCCATTATACTTCGGCAAACCTGCTGGCAGACCAGGTGTTGTCTCTGTAACACTTTCTCCTGGTGAGGCATTAGGTGCTTAGAGAACCAACCTTAGACACACATCATCTTCTAAGAGCTGGCCCTAAAGCCTATACAGCCCCTTCACCTTCTCAGGATAGTCTGTCACAGTTTGTCCAGACAGAGGTCAACTCAGCTCTGCCAGACATGTTTACCAGCCTGTCAGAAACGCAAGTAAATTGTGTCCTCCATCAGTATTGCACTCTGCCAATCCATTTTCCACCCCTTGATTTCTTTACTTTTACAAAAAAAAGTAAGCTTTTTTTTTTCCCCTTATATGTGCAGACTTTCTCATCTGATTCTATGACCTCCAAGACAAACCTGTATTTCTCTCTGTAAAAGTAAGGAGAATATGTTCCCTGTGAACAATTTACTTCTGTCTTTCCTGTAACAGGTCCTCTATACCCATAACCTATTGTAGTTTTTCCCATCAGGTTAAATATTTCTCCAAGGCATGCAGGACTCTCAGATTAAATGACTGTCCTCTTGGCTTTCTGACCTCTGGTTAGTGATAAGTTTCCTCCCCTTCACAGTAATGGGGGGGGGGCGGGGGGGAAGAAAAAAAAAAAGAGTGATGGATGACAATGAGAAAGCTGTTAGAAAGGGAAATGGGAGCTTACAATACCTCTTCAGTTTGAAATAATCTTTTTCAGTAGTAGTGTTGGGTGATGGATGCAGGGACTTCTCCTATAATCTGACTTCATTTTCACTCTCTTTTTGTTTTACACAATCACCCTAAAAAGCACTGCATCAGCTGCCACTGCTTGACATAGCTTCTTCTGTACATATCTCCTCATTTGTTTAGTTTACCTAGATGAACTTTCCTGACATCGTGGATACACTTGGCATTTTTGAAACTTGCGTATTTATTTCCTTTGCTTTCTACAGGGAAAGGAACAAGAGTCAAGGCTAGAAATTGTTCAACAGGACCCTTTAAGCCTTAGTTACATTCTTGAACTACCTAAATGCAGATACATTTAGGAAAAACTCATACATACATACCCATATTCACAAAGTACAGGTGTCTTCAGAAACCACTGAGGCAAGGGCAAGGGCAAGGGAACAGACATATCAGAGCCACACTTCTAACCTAGTGAGCTAGGTGTTGTCCAGGAGATAAGTGACCTATATTCCATCTCCTGGTGTTCAGGGTATTTGTAAGGATTGTCCGAATAGCTCTCACTCAAAAGGGCTTCCATCCCTAATTGTTGCAGCAGAATCAATGTGGCTGCATCTTTCTTGGCAACGCTTAGCATCATCAAAGTTGCCAACTATGTTTCATTTTTAGACTGTATTTGTTCTCTATGTACAAATCAGAGTATGTTTCCTTTTTGAGATGCTGCTCTGAGCTTTCAGATCTGGCAAGGGAAAAAAAATCAAAACAGGAAAACTTTGACTTGAACTACAGACTAAGGTAAATTGAGATGGAAACTATTGCTGAAGAAGTACTGTCAAAACAGTAAAACCAAGATTGTGAGAGGTTCACTTTTTCTAACTGTGCTGAGATGGGAATATCTTTTGGAGATTATTAGTTTAAACTAATAAGCAAGGCTTATTAGTTTAAATATTTAGGACTGTCCCTTAACCTATTCAAGGCCAGCTCTTTTAGGGTGGACTTGATATGCTCTTTCACTAACCAAAGAACATACTTAGCACATGTGGACCTCATTGGTCTTCCTGTAAATAGTCATGAAAATGGTTGGGTTAGATTCTTTTTGTGTGTTTGGTGGTTTTTTTGTTTGCTTGTTTGGGTTTTTTTGTTTGGTTGGTTTAAACTTTGCAGTCAAGTAGGTCACTACAGACTTTTAGAGTTGCAAACTAAGAACTCTTGTTTCTTGGGGCCAAGGGGGGCAAATAATACTTGAGTTTTCAGGAGGTATTTTTGTTTGTTTTTTTGTTGTTGTTGCTGGGGTGTTTTTTTGTTTGTTTTTATTTCTTTTTTCTTGGAAGGGTTGTTTGTTTATTTGTTTAGCATCAGTAAAACTGTTGGGTACCTAGTACACTTTCCTTTAATATTCAATGTAAAAGCAACATTTGCTCTCATTAATATCTTGTTTGTCAGCTTGTTGAAGTCACTCTTTAAATTCCACCTGCATGGGAAATACTGTTATGCAAGTGATACAACAGGAAAGAAATAAAGTAGGAAAAGTTCATCTCACATGACAGTCCCTGTTAATTTTGACAGCAAACCAGATGAGAAGCCACAAAAGAGGAGCTGACAGATGGATTCCATTGGTGGAGACATTCTCTGCAGAGTTAATGACACTTTTAACCTTGCACCTGCAATCAAGACCAATGTTGAAGGGTAGCTGCATGTGTAAAATGTTGACAGTGCTTTGCATTCCCTGCAACAGATGAACTGTCAGGAGAGTAGGAAGCATTATAAATGAGGCAATGTGTTTTTAAAATGCAATGCTATTTTAAAAGTAAATACTGAGCGCAGGGACTTTGACAACTCTGGAGATGGTTTAGTTATGAAATAAGGGGTCTTTCACCTTTGTCTCTCTAGTAAGAATCCACTACATATGAACAGAGGCTGAAAGCTTATTAATTTGTGAACTATTTCATGTGACTTACATGAACTGAAGCAAAGGACTCTGAATCATGGAATTACACGATAATTTAGGTTGAAAGGGATCTCTTGAGGTCATCTTGTCCAAATCCTACTCAAAACAGAGAGAACTTCAAAGTTACATTAGTGCTCAAAGCCTTGTCCCTTATTTCCAGCAATGGACATTCCACAGCCTCTCTGGTAAATCTGTTACAGTGTGTAACCAACTTCATTGTGAAAATGTGCTCAGCTTCTAGCTGACATGTAGTTCCTCTGGGGGAGTCACACTAATTCCCACCAGGAAGGTCAATATTTAACATGCAGAGGGCAACACCTCTTGCTTCTGTTTCAGATTAATGATGATGATGGTGGACCACATGCTGCCTTCCCCAGCACAATTAAGTTCTGTTGAGCCTTTATATCTCTGATCTCTAGAAGAGAATCCATCTCACTGAATAAATTCATCACTCAAAATATATCTGTTTTGAACCATTTAATGAGAAGCATCCTCAGGGAGAAGTTTTCTCTCATTTTGCTTGAGAATCGCACAGTTTATCATTTGAGTATCCATTGGCCATATTAGAATTCAGACAAATATCTGCATATTTTAAATGTCTGCCTGAATACTGAGATAATTTGTCAATGTTCTCACTGAATTGTTAGTCAGACAGAACCATACACGTTACTTGAGACAGAAAATGAACTGTTTGGGTTGCTATGGTTACAGCCATGGAGAAGATACGTCTGTGCAGCTACTATCTTTCTTGAGAGGGTGGGGTAGGGAAAGGTAATTGAAAAACTTAAAGTTAATCCAGCACATCAGGACAGGGTCAGAACTGAAACAAAGCTTTACGTGTGCATTTCATTATATAGGTGAAAGACACAATGTATCCATTAAAGTAAATAAATATTGATGGATGCTTCCATTACACTCCCCTTCTCTAAATTCCTGCTGCAATTTTTACCATCCAGGTCATGGTGATTGGGCTGGTTCAACCAACAGGATTTGTTAATTTGGATAGTTATCTGATTTAGAACAGCATCATGAGGTGATGGTTTCCTCTTCCAGAATTACTGCTAAGATTTTTGTTTCATAGAAATGCAGAATCACAGAATTCTTTTAGGTTGGAAGGAATCTCTTGAGATCATCTAGTCTAACCTCCCTGCTCAAGTAAGGTCACCTAGAGCAGTTTATCCAGGACTGTGTCCAGTCAGACTTTCAGTGTCTCCAAAGATGGAGACCTCTTAACCCCTCTGGGCAATGTATTCCACTGTTTGACAACCCTCACAGTAAAAAGGTTTCCCTTGAGTTGACATGGAATTTACCATTTTTTAATTTGTGCCCATTGACTCTTGTTCTCTCACTGGGCACTACTGAAAAAAAGCCTGGGTCTGTCTTCTTCATTCTCTCCTGCCAGGTATTTATATACAACAGTAAGATCCCCCTGAGCCTTTTCTCCAGGCTAAACAGGCCTAGCAGTCTCAGCCTCCCCTTACATGGCAAATGCTTCAGTCCTTTCGTCATCTTTGTGGCCCTGAGCTGGATTTGCTCCATTAAGTCAGTATCTTACTTGAACTTGGGAGGCCAGCACTAGACACAGTATTCCAGACAGTCTTATCGGTGCTGATCAGAGGAAGGATCGCCTCTGTTGATATGGAGGCAATGCTCTTCTAATGCAGCTCAGGAAAATATTTGCCTTTTTTTGCTGTAAGAGTGTACTGCTGGCTCATGGTTAGCTAGGTTTCCACCAGGGCCCCAACATCTTTCTCAGCAAAGCTGCTTTCCAGCCAGATGTCTCCCCAGCTGAACCAGTGACTGGGGTTTTTCATTGCCAGGGCAGGACTTTGTTCTTCCCTTTGTTGAACTTCATCAAATTCCTCTTTGCCCAACTTTCCAGCCTATCATCGATGCTCTGAATGGCAGAACACTCATGTGATGTATCAGCCACTCCTCCCAGTTTTGTATCATCTGCAGACTGAGGGTGCACACTGCTCCATCATCCAGGTCATCAATGAAGATGTTAAACAATATTAGCCTTAGTATTGACCCCTGGTGTAAACAACTAGTGACTTGTATCCAACTGGACTTTGTGTCATTGCTCACAACCCTCTGGGTGCAATCATTCAGCCAGTTTTCAATCTATCTATCTCATTGCACACAAACCTGATCCATACTTTGTCAGCTTGTTTATGACGATATTATGGGAGACAGTGTGAAAAGGTTTACACTAAAGTTGAGATAAACAACAGCCACTGCTCTCCCTTTGCGCATTAAGATAATAACCTCATTGTAGAAAGCTATCAGGTTGGATGAGCATGATTTCCTCTTTGTAAATCCATGCTGACTAATCCTGATCACCATCTTTTCTTTCATGTGTTTGAAAATGCTTTCCAGAAGGATTTTCTCCATTACCTTCCCAGAGACTGAGATGAGACTCACTGACCTGTATTCCTTGGATATTCCCTTGGCCTTCTTGAATATAGGAATGTCCTTTGCTCTGTTCCAGTCTTCTGAAACCTCTCCCAGTTGCTGTGACTCTTCAAAGATGATCAGGAGTGGCCTCACAATTACATCCAGCTCCCTCAGCACTTGTGGATGCAAACTGTCAAGAACCATGGACTTGTGTATGTCCAGTTTGTTCAAGTGCTCCCTAACCTGGTCCTATTGCACTGAGGGTAAGTCTTCCTTGTTCCAGATTTCCCTTCTAGTATCTGGGTCCTGGGATTTCTGAAGGCCAGTTTTACTGGTAAAGACTTAGGCAAAGAAGGCACTGAGTACCTTGACCTCTTCCATGTAATTTCTCACCTGTTCCCCTGCTGTTTTCAGCAGCAGTCTCACATTTTCCAGAGTCTTCCTTTTGCTCTTCACATACATGTAGAATCCTTTCTTATTGCCCTTCACATCCCTTGCCAGATTCAACTCCAGCTGGCTAGAATGGCCAAGAAGGCTCTTCTAACCCTATTGTTGCAATATTGGATAGCAACTCCTCTTGGGTCACCTCTTTCTGCTTCCACCTCTTCCACAGTTCCTTTTTATGTCTGAGTTCAGTTAGAAGGTTTTTGCTTAGCTGGGCATGCCGCTTGCCTCCTTTCTTGAATTCCTAGTTGTTGGGAGCTTGGAGGAGGTTATCCTCGAATATCAACAAGCTCTCCTGGACCCATCTTTCTTTCCAGGGCTGCATCCCATGGATTCTTCCAAGCAAATATCTGAAAAGGTTGAAGTCTGCTCTCCTGTGGTCCTGCTTTTTGCCTTGCTCTCTCCTCTTTGGGTCCTCAACTCTATTATCTCATGCTCACTGTAACCAAAGCCCCTGATGACTTTCACGTCTCTGACAAGTTCTGCCTTGTTGCAGGTCTAGCCATGCACCTCTACTTATTGGCTCCTCTGTCATCTGGTTTCAATTCAGTGAGTATTATGAGCTATCACTCAAGAAGCCAGAGTCCCAGATCTATCTACTCATGAGTGAGTGTCCTAATTACTAAGAAACATGATTCTATTTCCTAATTTCATGCAGGTGAGAGGGGTAGGCAGGCAGGCATTCAATTCCTCCTGTGAGAGACTGAAGGAGTTAATGTCTCAAACATTGTGGTGGGGCAAGTTCTGCCTAATGACGAACTCTACATAACAATGAACGCTGCAGAGCAAGGAACCACAGGTGGAAAGAAGCTGATCAGCACCCATCAGCACAGGACATCAGCAACAGGACAGGAAGGGCATGCTGGAGGGTGCACAGCTCTATGTTCTGATATGCTGTCCTGACATGCTGTTCTGATATGCTGAGCAGGACAGCTCACCATGCATAGCCAAAGATCAAACAATGGCTATGTCTGAAGGAAAGGAGAAGTTACTCCCCAAATGACCCCCAAGCCCACCGACCCATTTCCTGAAGGTTCCGAAAGCACAAACTGTACATAACACCTAATTAGCCTAATGAGTTGGAGTGCCCACCCAAAGGAGAGGCAAGAATGGTAAAAGGACACAAACTGAAGCCCCACGTGCATGCATCCACTGGAACTGGACCCTTAGGCTGGCTGGACCAATGCTGGACCCAGGACTGGTGAAAACTTTCTTTTTTCTCTCTCTCTCTCTCTTCTTTTTTCCATAATCCCTACACCTCATCCCTTTAGACATAAACCATTAACCAAGTCTGGGACTAGGAGTGGATCCAGCCGCCCATCGACTCCTCTCTGAGAAGGAGTCTAGAAAGCAAGGGGCTCCGCTCTGAACCTCATGACTCAATGGGAGGGCTCTCCTGATTGTATTCCCTGAACTGATCTGAAAATAAGCAAGGCCTGTAGTATCTGTTTGGTGATGTATGGTTAGCACATGTTACACAGTTTACTGACACAGTTTCATGCCAATTTTTGTTGCGAGCTAATAAAAGTTGAGTTTTTTGAGGATCCCTGGTGTCATTTCACCTTAATCCTGACCTGGGAATCAGTAAACCTGAGTCATTGTCCTAAGATATTGGGCTGTGACATCTCCCTAAAATAGTTTTCATTTAGGCTGTATCCTTCTGAGACATATAAGAGAGTGTGTAAAAGCATTCAGGATGAAAAAGGTCTTGAAACATCTGTGCTGCTTTCTGAGGCTTCTCTGGTGCTCTAACCTATGTCCTAGCTATAGCCAAACTGCTCATGTAAAGCTGCATGTAGCCCAAGTGAGGCTTCTGCCTTGAAACTATCTCATGTTCCTGGTACCAGGAGCCTAGAATATTCAGATCCTTAACTGTGGGAAGAAGCAAGTTAACAAGTTCTCCCAAATCTCACCCTGTTTTTGTTTTTGTTCAGTCCAGAAGGAAGTCACAGTCATATCCTTAGTAGCCATCCAGCACTCCATTTTCCTGAACAGTCTTTGGCACATCTTCGATATGTAATTGGTCTAGGGAGTTTGACAGTCTGGTATTACTATTAGTCTAATGTGAAAAAGGGGGTAGCCTGACCACATATCCCTGACTACATATATAGATAAAAATGGTCTTGGCTACTTTCTCAATTGAATAATTTTTAGCATATCCTGAGCATACCTGCCTGGACCCTTAAGGTCACAGCAGAGATAAGGCAGGAGCTAGCTGTCTACCTAGTCAGTCAAGAACAGTCTGAATGGTTGCAGACACCTGAATTCAGGCTTAAGAAATACTCAGATCCTCCAAGAAGCTCCTACTGCATTTTAAACACCTGTGGGACTAACCAGTGATGGAGAGAAGAGTTTACATATCAGTCCCTCAAAACTCAAGATAGTGTTGGTCTTTCTCTTAGTTGTTATCTTTTAATTTAAACCCTAGAAATACAGATTTACCAAAGACATGAATGAAGTTTGGGTTCAGTTTTCTGCTGGGAGGTCTTTTCTGATGTCAGCAGAGGTGCTACTCATTTACAGCAGAGAAATTAGGTCATTATTAGGGCTCTCATAACCTATAACAAGTCATTTAAATCACAATGAACATATTATTTGACACATTTATTCCTGCCTGTGAATTATTTATGAACCAGTCCAGAAATCTTACAATGGCAGTGTTATTTGTAGCCACCACCAGTAGATTACTATGTAAGCTAATTTCATGAGTATTTTTGCATGCTCTTCACCACTGGTCTTGCTGATTGCTGATAGCCATAGTTGCCAGCTCATGATTACCTTTCTGAGGAAAAGCAACCATTTCCCAAAATATAAAGGCTGAAAAGTTTCCAATGTTACTCTAGTCTACTAAGCACACTAAAAGTTTTTGGCACTCTGAGGGAAAATTTTGGAGCTGAGTAATAATTGTAATTGTTTATGTTCATTACACTTGTTGAATCTACAAAGAAAAGATATTACTGAGATATCTACAGTTGTCAAAACGTTCCTAAACTCTGAATAAGTACCAGAATAAATTTGTGATCTTACATCACTATTTCTCTACCCTTTTGGAGATCATATTAACTTGCTCCAGGAATTGTATCAGTGGTGAACTACACTGATGCAGTGATTAATACGAGGTTTTGATCAACTCTGGTCTATATGTTTAAATCGGGTTTTGTAAGAGATTTAATGACCAAGATGGTTTTAAGAAAAAAAAAAAAAATCTCTTAAGAACTGAATTCATATTAACAAAAACCTTCTTACAGGAGGCAGGATTATGATTAGCCAAATCTAAATTAAAACCTAGAGCCCCTTTTCCTACCAGTACCAATGCTTTTAATTTATTTCTTAGGAAGGATTATGTAAGATATCAGATAAAATTAAATTAGACACATTTCTCCTCCACACGGATATAGGATGATAATAACTTTGGCAAAAATAATCTTCAACACAAAAACCGTTTGGGGCATGGCACAGTTCAAGAGTGGTAGGGGCTCCCCATGGCAGGGATTGGCAGCTGGGTCCCGTCCCAATGCCCTAGCCAGGAGCAGGGCAGCTGGGGGGCACTAGGACTCACAAATAACTTGCAGAGTTATTTAAATGCTGTAGGTTTCCAGGGGGCTATTTCAGGGCATGTAGATCTGGAGCATGGGCAGGGAACTGGGTGCATGACATGAGAGACTTGAGACTGGGTAGGTAGGCTCAGGCTTGCCATGAGGAGCCCTGGAGGCCAGGTGGGCTAGGAGGGTGACAGTCACTATGTGTAAGCAAATACTCCTGCCGTAGGGTCTGCACATGCTTTCTCTTCAGAGACTCCTCTGAAAGGCTGTTTTAATCAGCCATAAACCAGTTCTTCTCCAGAACCTGAATGAATACAAAGTGCCAGAGCTGGGGAAAAATTTCAAACAACATTCTTTTACTGCACTTCAGAAGACTTTCTTGTTTTAGTTTTATTTTCAGGTGTGAAAATAAAGCCAATATGCTGTCATTTTTATGACACTGCATTACTATCATAAGTAAAAAGTCACATTAATACAATAATTTCATTTTCCAGTTCACTGGCCCATAAAGTGGCTTATTGCACTTGGGTATTTAATACAAATACAGAAAAGTATTTACTTTGATATATTTTAATTCCATCAAGAGTTGCAGTGACATTTTAACAGTAAGAACTAGCAAATGGGTTGTTTAGGCCATTAGCCTTTCTCTTCCAGATCAGCATTAAAATCCAGCCCAGGTGAGACCATGTAATCTCCAAAACAGTTTTTATCCAAGGGCTGATAAGCAAGAATCTACCGAAGGTTCCTATTTGGAAAACCCTCATTCCTTGGAAAGCCTAGGAGATGCCATCTTTCCTGGACATAGATGCTGAGTAGCCATATAGGGCTGATAGGGGTCCCTCTCCTCTCATTCACCTTGGGGAGATTTTTCTGCTCTGCCCAGACTGAGCTGCATCTGTCCCATGAGCAGCAGAACAGCCAGTAATGTCATGACTGTTGCACTCCCCTAGCTATCCTCAAACACTCCACACCACCCACACCACCCCCACTATCCTTCTGACAAAATAAGAGCAATTACAGTAGTCAGAACTGGCAAAAGCAAGGGACTGAACACAACTTTTATAGAATCAGTCGGTCAGAAATCATGGCCTCTCACATGTTAAGAAATGATACGTGGAAACTGTTGTGCATTAATGCACATGGCCCATTCCCCGTCCCCCACTCCCCATGTATTTAGCCCTCCTTGAACCCAAATACTTCTGTTAAATTGTGTGAAAGTAACACTTTTCACAGCTAAGTTTGATCTTGAAGTGTGTAAAATCATTGCCATATCCAGTTTGGTTTCTTTCAAAGAAAATATTGAAACTGAAGAGGCTGAGAGAAGGTGCATTTCCTTATAATCTTATAATCTGTTGAAAGTGCACATAGACATGTAAGATTTTTTTTTGTTGTTTGAGTTTTGTTTTAATACATAGATACCAAGGTAAAGAGAATAGTTCCTCAGTTGTGGAAATACAGATGTCATGACAAGAGCTAAACTGAAAGAGGCCTGAGTACAACGAATCAAATGAGGTTGTCTCAGTTTGTAAGACTCTAACCCTGTGTTATCACATTAGAATGTGCAGTGAAGGGACTGCAATGAAATGTGACACCATCCTCTTCTTTTGGACCTCCTCTGATGATCCTAGATGCCCCAGGATAATTAAATCAGGATTGTTTATTTTCGAATTACACAGCAATATATATCCTAATTGCTGGCTATGAGGAAACTCGTTCACCTTTTCTTAAGTGTTCTGAATTACTGACAGTCTCATTAAAAAGTTGATCATTATACGGTTGTGTATACATGTAAATCTGGCACAAAAAGAACTTCCTATTAGTCACTGTGTGACTGGCAGAGGCTGACAAAAATTATGTGTTCATACATATAAAGTCAAAGAGCAGATCTCCTGATTCAATACAGTGAGTATTTCTCCATTGAGTTTTAAAAATGGGAGCAACTCTTCACAGGAAAGGTTTGGAATGGGAGGATGAATATGTAATGATCTATGCCTTCAGATACACTAGCCATTGGCATTCCATAAAATTAAAATTAACATGATCAAACAGGTAGCAGAACTGTGGCTCCCCTTCCCCCTCAAATCTTCATCTGTGTCAAAAGCAATTGCAAAAACCAAACAAGAATAAAGTTTTTTAATGCAGTTATTCTGTTTGTAAACAATTTTTTACATAAATCATCAAGATTAGAGTCATTGATGAAACCCAAGATTTGTGATCAGTTGGAGTGTAGGAAGAAAACGCTGTATACAAATTCCCCAAACTGATCCTCCCTCCCCATTTAAACAACCTCCTCTCTCTCCTGCTGCATTTGTTTTACACCCACATGATTTGCAGAATGACCTTTTTATTAGTTTTGTCTACTTAGCTCCCATAGCTTTTGTCTATGCTGTTTCTCTACTGTCAGAGGAGCAAGATTCTCTGTGAAGTCTAGCCATTGTCAGGGAACATACATTTCCATTGTTCTTGCCTCAAATCAAGAGACAATAAACTAGGAAGGAAGATTAAGTTGGGGGATTAGTTGTTCTTCTAAAAAAAACCCCAAATCAATACCAAAACCCAACCAAAACAAAACCCAAAATGAAACAAAGCTAAACAACAACAAAAAACCCCCAACATAAAAACCCAAACACATTTATGTTCAACTTGACTTTGAGAGCACTTGATTTCAGCTGATGATTCACAGTTGGGCTAGTTGGCACAGGTTTAAGTAAATGATACCTCTCAGACGGTACCATCTAAGGAGCTGGTTTCTGGTATGTGAGCATAGGGACTGATTTCTGGCTGTAGTAGAGGTGATTCTCAAATTAAAATATTGGGCTAAAGCAAGAAAATTACTAAGAGAATGAGAAATAAATTTTTGTGTAATTTTTGGTGTCTGTTTCTTTATCCCAAATGCTAATTGTTAAAAAATGATCAGGTATTTCTTGAACTTGTTTTCGCTACAATAGACTTCTGATAATTTTATAGTTCTCCAAGAGAGCCTGGGAACATGTTAATAGGTTGGATAGACAAAGAATTGGTATTAATGGAAATTCAGAGATCTCTTGGTACTTTTGCAAAAAACACGTCTCAGAAGTCAAGATTTAAACACTGCAACATGTCTTAAGAACTGGGGGATAAACAACATTTTAGGCTGCTGAGTTAATGAAATTAGGCCTTTAGGCAGCAGTCATTTGATGTTTCCCTTGCCCTCTACATACCAATTCTTCATTTCTTTTCCTTTTTTTTTTTTTTTAATATGTGATGATTTTTGCAGCAATGTAATACACAGAGAAATGAGTGGCTCTGATGGCTGATTAAATAATAAAGCACTTAATCATTTACAGAAGGCTGTTCATTATACTACAGCATAGGACAACAAAGAACATAGGTACATTTGAGCAATTTTTTCAGAAAAGCAACTGATGGAAAAGAGGTGCTGATACTGTTCCCACTTGTTATCTTTAACATTGGTTTCATTCACTCACTACTTACCACAATTAAATTAATTGCAGATGTTTTGTTAGTATACTGATGTCCAGAATAGTAACCTGGCTTTGACAGATACTATCATTTTCCCAACTTCTTGTTACCCGGGAAGTCATGAAAAAAGATCTTGGGGTTTGAAAGGTGTTTCTTGTTTTTTTGTTAAACGTCCTGGTGAGATAGGGTCTGGGCTCTATAGTACTCAACAGTGTTATCAAAGACCAGAGGAAAATGTAAGGGTTTGCTGTTAAAGTTTTAAAGATGACAACAGACTGGCAGAGCTATAAATGTTATTGGCGATACATATTGATTACTAAACTGTCTGGGAAGGTTGGGACATTTATGATCTGCCTACATGAAGTCATAATGAAGAGTTTAACAGGGTTTTGATTGTCTATAAAACGGGGAATGTTGAGTTACCTGATATAATAAAAAAAAAAATGAAGCTTTATTGAGACAGTAGAAAGCTGGATGTCCATATTTTAAACTTATTTGGGAAAACAGGACAAATTCCACAAAAACACAACAACCTTCCATAACCCTTTAATAAAGTATATTTTTCCTGTCAATTTTCCTTTCTAAGAGGAGGGTCCATAAGGTGCTGTACAGGAAAGAAAGAGGAGTGCCTCTTATCTTTTATGAAAATGGAAGAAAATTGCACAGCAAAATCTGGATTTAGAAAACTTCGAAGAAGAAGTAAGAGAAATTCTTTTTACAATGCTGAGTATCCTTCTGGTATAACAAGAGATATGGCAGCTTTTTTCATTGTTAGAGGCAAAACCTGTGTAGACTTAAATTCCGTCAAGACTTGGTCCAGTACTTCTGGTCATTTTCCCACCCATTCTGTCTCTAAAGTTGAGCATTTTGCCATCATTGTTCAATTTATAGTCTACATTCTTTGCAATGTAGCATCAGGGAAGTCAATGTTTGACATCAGATAAGCGTATAGGTATGTAAATGTTTATTTAAATCTTGGTCTGTTTTCTTGTGATGGAAAAGACTGAGTTCTATAGAAATGTTTATTTCCAGAAATAGTTAACATATCAAAGCCTAGATTCAAGAAAGCTTTATAAATTGCAAGACCCCAAGACGAGTCACTTGGTAAATTCTTGGTTTTCCCCCTTACAGAGGCTTATACAATTTTCTGGCTATGAACATAACTTATGGCCATTACACAGGGACAATGAGACAGTATTCCCACACAAATTGCCCTTGGCAGCTAGTCGTATTTTCCTAAAGGTGGGTGGTGAGAAGCTTGAAGGGAGGTGAGAGGTTATGGGTTTGAACTTCATCAGCACCCAAGGAAGGAGAACAACTCCTTTGTAATGCTGAGCAACCACTTCAACAAAGTGGTGGGTCTTGTTATAACCACTTGCAGAAGTGATCCCACTGGTGTTTGTGAGGGACTCAGATATCTGGGGAAGTGGATAGCATGCTCTGCTGTGTGTGTAGTAATGATCTAGCAGAATGGTTTCCGTTGAGGAAACTTAGGCTGAAGAATGTCTTGATTCTTGATCAGGATATCACAGATGAGACAAAGAGCTGTGCACACCAATAATGCTATGTGTGCTCAGATATATAACTCTCAAGTGAAACATAGAGAAGCCCTGTAACTTCAAGTTTTCCTAAAGCAGGTCTTAAGCAAAAGGGTTGCTGGACACAGGATGTTTCTTGGCTGGGTTTGGACACTTGAAATCTGTTGTTTAACTGTTCACCTGAAGATGTACTGCTTTAAATAGGACTCTGGAATCAGCTGCAAGCAGAACATGTAGGGGGTATGTTTAAATTGAATGTATAATGACTCCAGTAGTCTCTTACTGCTGCCATGTAAGAACCCAACAATCTCAAATGAACTTGGGGAAGTATTCCCAATGTATTACAGTGCTTTCAGCACATCTCCTCTTGGAAAAAATCATCAACCAGCAACACGGTCTTTGTGCCGTATCACAAGAGATCAGATATTAAGCTTGTGATTGGCTTTTAGGTTGGGAAGGATTGCAGTGCTGTGAAAAAGCTGGCCAAAAAAATTGTTTGGGAATAGAATATATGGTAAAATAGTATGCTGTAGAATGAAATCTTCTTCCCAATCTAGGTGAGGTATGGATTTCTCTCCAGATATGGAATTTTTTTTTAATTTTCTTTTTTTTATTTTTTTTAGCTATAGTTACACAGTGACTTTTCCTTAGTTTTCAGACAATACTTTATTTGTGTAAAGCTTAGGTGGTGGATAGAAACCTCTACCCATGTCTATTGGGCAGCATACCTATCATAAAATCCTGACAGAAATGGATAGAAAACTACAAAACATGGCTCAGAAGTGTAGGTATTGTAAAGAATATACCTCTTGGTCAATTTTTTCATGTGAAAGATTGCTGGGGGAAACATACACTATAAGCAGGTATTCCGCAAAAAAGGCTTGTGAAAACAGTTCCCTTGCTGCCTATCCATATTTTAAAAGAAAGCAACTTTTTTTTTTTTTTTAATGACACAGAGGTAGAAATTAAAAAAAAAAAACAAATAAACAAACAAAAAAAGCTAGAAGATGTTTTCTTTTGATTTTAAATAGGTTGCTGGGAGAAAAGAGACCATACTGTAAATAATCACAAGCTTGCACCAACCTTTGACCTTGTTGCATGTTGTCATGGTTTAACCCCAGCCAGCAACTAAGCACCACGCAGCCGCTCACTCACTCCACCCCCACCCAGTGGGATGGGGGAGAAAATCAGGAAAAGAAGTAAAACCCGTGGGTTGAGATAAGAACGGTTTAATAATCATAATGATAACACTAATAAAATAACAACAGCAATAATAGAAGGATTGGAATGTACAAATGATGCGCAGTACAATTGCTCAACACCTGCTGACCGACACCCAGCTAGTCCCTGAGTGGCAATTCCCTGCCCCCACTTTGCAGTTCCTATACTAGATGGGACATCCCATGGTATGGAATACACCGTTGGCCAGTTTGGGTCAGCTGCCTTGGCTTCATCCTGTGCCAATTTCTTCTGCCCCTCCAGCTTTCTCGCTGGCTGGGCATGAGAAGCTGAAAAATCCTTGACTTTAGACTAAACACTACTTAGCAACAACTGAAAACATCAGTGTTATCAACATTCTTCGCATACTGAGCTCAAAACATAGCACTGTACCAGCTACTAGGAAGACAATTAACTCTATCCCAGATGAAACCAGGACATATGTTCTACAAAAATACTGAAGTTCACATACTACCTCTAAAGTACTTAATGAGAAAAAAGTTACAAAGTTACAAAGAAAACAGGAGAGGAGCTATAAGTGGTGGAATGAAGTAGTAAGGAAGACAGTTTTATAAGTACGGAAAAAAAAAAAAAAAGTTTAGTGCAATTCAGTTAAAACTTCAGGAGACACACATTTGGAGGAATCATTAGTAAGAACCTGAATTAACAACTTCTTTTTCAAGAGACAGATGATCTAGAGAGACGTACTCTGTGGAAAAGCTAGGTTGAAACAAAGATCTGTGACTACAATGTGATATCGCATGAGATTCCTTCTATTATTATTTTGTAGAAAATATTTTTTATAATCTAATTTTAACTAATGTTTTTATTCTAAGGCCTTCTGCTTTTGATGTTATGAAGCAATGCAGCTAGCTTTAGAGTAATTAACATCTCCTGGTTTATATTTGTCCTGTTTTCAGCTGGGATGTAGTTAGCTGTCTTCCTAGTAGCTGGTACAGTGCTATGTTTTGAGTTCAGTATGTGAAGAATGTTGATAACACTGATGTTTTCAGTTGTTGCTCAGTAGTGTTTAGAGTAGAGTCAAGGATTTTTCAGCTTCTCATGCCCAGCCAGGGCACCTGACCCAAACTGGCCAACAGTGTATTCCATCCCATGGGACGTCCCATCCAGTATAGGAACTGGGAAGTGGGGGGGGCAGGGATTCGCCGCACGGGGGCCGGCTGGGTGTCGGTCAGCGGGTGGTGAGCGATTGCCCTGTGCATCATTTGTACATTTCAATCCTTTTATTACTACTGTTGTCATTTTATTAGTGTTATCATTATCATTATTAGTCTCTTCTTTTCTGTTCTATTAAACCGTTCTTATCTCAACCCAGGAGTTTTACTTCTTTTCCTGATTTTCTCCCCCATCCCACTGGATGGGGGGGAAGTGAGTGAGCGGCTGCGTGGTGCTTAGTTGCTGGCTGGTGTTAAACCACGACAATATTCAACATTTCTCATATGGGCCATGCTGCAGGAATGGGAAGGTCTTACTTGATATTTTAGGAATTTATTGAACCTGCTAATAGTTTGTTACTTTGGATTCATGATTGCTGCAATAGGTAAGCTGTCATTCCAAAAAGGAATCAGACCACATGTTTGAAGCATGAACGATCATTTTTCCTGCGGTAATAGGCTCCCCTTGGTGAAAGAAATTGCAAATTATTAGTTCGTATGGCAGAAAATTACAAATGCTAAATAAAATAAATATATTCTTCCATTACTAGATCTTAGAATTGCCTATAAGGTTGACGGGTCTAGGATGAGGTTGCTTATGAGTTGGAGGCTCTAAGTCTATTTAATAGGAAGCTGTTAATAGAACAGAGGAGTTAAATTATATAATCAGATCAATGTTCTTGGTTAGCTGACAAAACCACTGTTCATTTCTGTCCCATATTTAATAACCTTCAATATCTTTGGGTGGTGAGTTTACCACTCTTTTTCCTTCTGAGACATAAGTGGCTGTGATAGAATAAATACCTGTTTCAAAAATACCTTCAAGGAAGACTATAACTATACTCAGTTCCATAGAGTAAAAATCTGAGGCCTGACTTGTGAGAAGGTGTTAGAGCACACTAAGTAATATGGATATATTTCAACCAAATGAAACTAATGTAACTTTTTTTTTCAAAGATAGAAAACTTTTAAACATGTCTTTAGCACTTAACCCAGCCAGGCAGATCTGCAGTAACCTACAGAAATTCTGCAGGGTTTTGTAGGAAGGAAGAAGAGAATTATATGTGGATAATTTTCACAAATTCATGTGTTACATTTTTTTCCTATTTGCCTACTTTCTTTTTGGCCTTTGTATCTTTGAAGAGCATATCAAGTACAACCCACAGAGAAGGAAACTCTCCCCAGACTTGAAACACATGCAGTGCCTCAGCCACACCATTACAGTCAGATGTCCTTGCCTTCTTTTCCTAGTATCAGATCTAGTCCTCCACCTTGCATAGTCAAGCCTCATTACTCTTGTTGGCAGGCCGATCCTTTGCTGAGGAGCATGCCCCACCTCTACCAAATGGAAATGAAATATAGTATAAGAATAGTCCACAGAGTCATTCAGGTTGTAAAAGGATCCTTTTTTTAAATTAGGCTTAGTTTCTCCCCCTCCCCCCAACTTCCCCACAGTAGAAAGTGAATGAAAAGCTGTGAGGTTTCTTTTTGAACAACAACAAGTATTTCCTTGCTTTTTGTCACTCTAGTTCTCACTTTTTGTGAGTAAATTCTTATTATGGATTTTCACTCTTTTCATCTGATACTAACACAATTAAAAAAGAACACACACATTTAAAATAACACATTACACATTTACACATTTGAAATAACATATTTTTCCAAATCTTATTTGGATCTCATTTTAATTGATAAATTCACCTTCTGTTTTATACCCCATTTCATCTCTCTACATCTATTTTCACCAGGAAAGAATACAACTTAATCTTTAAAGTAATGCATACAAAAATGCTCCTAAAAACCCCCAAACAAACAAAAAACTAGGGCAGAAGGAGTGCAGGATCTGCCCTAGTATATTAAAAAAAAGATTCAGGGTGTTCTTTGTTTTTCTTAATGCTTATTTATGCTTTATACAGAAGTGTGGCCCATTTATGAGCTGGAGATACCCTTAAGAATGACTGAATTATGGAAATGTATAACTGAATTGGAAATTACTATAGCAGTAATACTAAAGCCTGTACCAGGCTTTTCTATAGTTCAGGACAGGTAATTGTAATGGTCTGTTCAGCCTTCAATGGAAACCTTGTGGATTTTCAGTTTGGTTTTGCAGGTCAGTCTTTTATTTATTTATTTTCAGTCCTGTCATCAGTCCTACTCTCACTGAGCAGGTAACCTCCTATAATCTTCAGTCAATGCAATAGTAACAGCACCCTTGTACCTCTTTCTTTCAGATATGTTGGACACTTGACCTGTTTCTACCTGCGCCAATGATCAGTCATAGTCCCTACAACATGACTTGCTTTTCATCTTGGTGAAATACCCTAGCCTACCCTCTTGGACTGGGAGTAAACAGACTTCATTCAGTTAGGCAATCATGCTACACACAGGATACTATTGGGATCTGAACTGTTCATAAGGTAAAGATTGTCAGATGATCATAAACTGTCTGTGCCAGTTAGACCATATTTTTCAGAAATAAAAAAAACCAAACCAGGTAGTTCCTCCCCAGCCTGTTTCTGTGGAATATCTCTCCTGTCTAGTTACTGCTGGATGTTGCACTGGAAATACAAGAATTTCACCTAATACAATGAATCCACACCTAGACAGATAGTCTTCCTTTGTTCAACCATGTAACTATGTCCTTGGTCATATTATCCAAAACTAGTATCAGCCCGACACTTCAGATACTTATTTCAGTCTATGTAGCTAACATTTTACTGACGGTTTTGTGAATCTCCAGCTTAAGCTAAGAACCTAGTTTAAGAATTCTGGAAGGACCTGATTTTAAAAAAGCTGGTGCCTTCAAAAGTTTTGAAATGAGTGCTTGAAGTTAGCTATGCAAAAAAATTCATGAGATGAAAAGTCCCCTGAAAAGTTGAAAAATATGTCTGTGTTTACAGACCATATTCCAGAGTTTCGGAAAAGAAAGTCTAATCAGGTGTGCTAGGAACTACTCTTCCACATTTCAATGCTGCATTTTCATTATCTTCAAGCACAGACATGCAACACAAGCATGTCTGGCCTAATGTGGTTTTGGAAGAGTGAGAAGTCCCAATGGAGCAACAGTTCAGTGCAGATACTGTTGCTAGCTTCTCAAATTCCTGGATTATGCTACTTCTAGTTGTTACACATGTGTGGATCAGAGATCAGAGCTTACACATTGTGAAAAGCCATTTTACACCCACATAAAAGAGCTTATATCACAAATGAACAAGCCAAAGGTTTAGCTTATTTGAATATCTGAATGAGATCCAAAACAGATTTGATTGAATATTTATTTCACGCAGCTTTAGCCAACTGAGTTGCTTAAACGAATTGATCTCATGAGTAACAGTATATGTATATGGATACTTAATGAATGAACTGACACTAGCCTTCAGCAGTGTCCTGCATGAAGTGGCAACAGGGTGATAAATGCCTGATTTGTACCCTAACACAAAACAGTTTTACAATACAGTATCTAGGTTGTGGAAGTAACACATGAAATTTACCTTTTACAAGCTGTCAGGAGGTTGTCTGTCTACCAAGGCACCAAGGTGCTGCCATTCCCATATGGATCATGCCCTGGTCATATGGATCTATTTTATTCCAGGCTCACTTTAAGTTTCTCAGTGGAATTTAATAACAGCTTCTCATTCACTTACTGTCAGCACATTTTTGAGCTTCTGTTTTCCTACAGAAACTTGCAGGCCACATCATGGAGCAGTGCAGCAGTGTCCCAGCCCAAGAGATATTACTTTTTGCAAGGGAGTGCATGAAAATGCATTTCTGACATTTTCTACTCTCATCAGTCTTGAGCATCTTCTTCTATTACTGTCACGAGTGGGCTGGACATTCCCATTTGGAATTCCCTCAGACTAAATTAAGGTGAAACTACACCAAACGATCAGTTAAATGTTTTATTTATGGCAGAAGCAAACTGAACTTGGAAGGCATTAACAGTAGGTGGCGGGGTTTCTTACAACAATAATGGGCATGACACTACATCAATGAACCGTGGTAACCATATGTAAGACAATAAGGAGAGCCCTCCCTTTGAGTCACAAGGTTCAGAGCAGACCCCCTTGCTTTCTAGACTCCTTCTCAGAGACGAGCCTGGGGGCAGCTGGATCCACTCCCAGTCCCAGACTTGGTCAATGATTTATGTCTAAAGGAATGAGGTTTAGGGATTATGGAAAAAGAGAGAGAAGGAGAGAGAGAAAGAAAAAAGAGAAGAGGAAAGAGAAAGGTTTCACCAGTCCTGGGT
This sequence comes from Haliaeetus leucocephalus, assembly GCF_000737465.1. Classification (NCBI taxonomy): domain Eukaryota; kingdom Metazoa; phylum Chordata; class Aves; order Accipitriformes; family Accipitridae; genus Haliaeetus; species Haliaeetus leucocephalus. The sequence goes on from NW_010972575.1 coordinate 1,342,882, forward strand.
CCAGCGTTGGTCCAGTCAGTCTAAAGGTCCAGTCCCGGAGAGTGCATGCACATGGGGCTTCATGCCCTTTTATCATCTCCTTACCCCTCCTTTAGGTAGGCACTCAAACTCATTAGGCTAATTAGGTGTCATGCGCGGTTTGTGCTTTCAGAACCTTCAGGAAATGGGTTGGTGGGCTTGGGAGACATTTGGGGAGTAACTTCTCCCTCCCTGCAGACATGACCATTGTTTCACCTTCGGCCATACATGAACATGGAGCTGTGCATCCTCCCACACGCCCTCCATATCCTGTTACTGATGCCCTGTGCTGATCAGCTTCTTATCACCTGTGGTTCATTGTTATGCAGAGTTTGTCGTTAAGCAGAACTTGCTCACCACCATGTTCAAGACATTGACTCTTTCAGTCTCTCACACCACACCATGGCTCAAACATTGTCTATATAATCTCCCTGGATTCTCCATAGTCTTCTTCTAGGCTGGTGATTTAGAAGTAAAGAAAGGAGAGAGCAGAAAAAAACAAACAAAACAAACAAACAAAAAGACAGAAAACATGTGCAAAGCCTCAAACAGTACAAAACTTAACTTAGCAGACAGAAGAGGGAGAGAAGCGAGAATAGAGGGAAGAGATGGCATGGGTAATCATACAGTGAACAATTGCAAGGCTGAGCATTAAGAACAAAAATCTACATAACAACATGAGCCCAGTGCTAACAAGCCATTTTCCCCACCCCATGAGTCCCAAGGAGGTTAGAAGACAGGTCAGCAATGATCCTCTGTTTAACTGGTCTCTTCGTTGCATCGCTAGGAAAAGTTGTCCAATCTTGTGTATAACTTCTCTCGTCTTCTTTCACACTTCTAAGGAGGTAGTTCTGTTGTGTATAGTGAGACAGCATTCTCTGTCAGTCAGATTTAACATCCCATATATCCCATGTTCTTTTAATAACAACATCACAAGGCTTCCTCCTCAGGAAAGAAGATCAATCTTTGAATCATCAGAGGGAGGTTTTTTTAGAGCCATGAAAGGTCCCCCAGAAGTATTGTTCCAGGAGCAATTTGGTTTACCAGCTTTTTTTCACAAGATTGTTGATATTTAGATTAATGAGGCCAAATTGAATTCCTTAATTGGTGTCATTCCAGAGGTGCATAAAACCTTGAGTCAAATTCCAAGCTAAATCTGGAGAATCTTTTCCTTGTCCTCCAGTGGAAAGGGTCAGAATGAGGGAGATGCTTCCCCAAAGCATCTTTCCCTATAATAACACACAGAAATTACAAGTGACAATAAACTGATAACACAAATAACAATTAATGTAGTTAGGACTAACACGGGTCCCTTGCTGTCTCTCTTTTGTTCTACAAAGTGCATATATAAAGCATACATAGATCAAAACAAGGGTATTATCCATCACATGTGGATTCAGTGGTCTTTTCCATGTGCATCTGTTACTGTCCACACATACAAGTTCAAAAGGGTTTTAAGGGTCAGAGGCACCTCTCCCACTGTTAGGAGGTCTGCCAGTATGGGTTGTCTTGGGTCGTGTAAGGGTTTCACTGTGTCTTTTGTTTCCCTTTCCCCTAGGAATAGTGAGGGGTGTTCGGGGCAAAATGCGGGGAGCTTGGGACACGCATTTACTCCCCAGCAACTCTTTACCTTTGCTACAGCACTGGGTAGCCATGCAAGCCATCCGGAATTGTGGGGCCTAAGGACACACTTTAGCAACCCGTTTGTCCTCTCTACTATCCTATTAGCTTGAGGATAGTAGGGAGTGTGAAATACCCACTGTATTCGTTCATCCTTTGCTTATTCCTGCACCACCCCAGCAGTAAAGTGGCTACTGTTGCCTGATTGGATCGACTTGGGTTTAGGCAGATAACTGAACCATAGCTTTAATCCTTTCTCTGTGTTGTCCCCAGTTGCTCTTGCAACTGCCACTGCTTGGGTAAGTACCAACACCACTTCCATCCTGACGAGAACATATTGCTTCCTGTCTGACTTTTTGAAGGGTCCTATATAATCAATTTGCCAAGTCTCCCAGAGTCCCTTCCTGTCTTATAGGTGGGGAGGGGCTTCTTGTAAGGGATGTCTTTCTAGCTGGGTACAGCACTGACTACAAGCAGAAATGATCGTACTACACAATTCCTGATTAACAGGCCAACCTCTGCCACTGGCTTCTTTGAAAAGATCTTTAACCCTTGAATGACCACGCTTCACATGTAACCACTCTAACAGGTGTCCCCACTTTTCTTCTTCAGCTCCTGCTGCCATAGTAGCTATGCAAGTTACTGAGTCTACCTGATTATTCCAGATGTGTGCTGGGTGATTCCCCCCTTGGTGTGTGGCTACCCATCCTGCAAAGAAAGCTCCACATTTGGTGATATTTAAGATCTCCTCCCATTTTTCTCTTTGCCACATGGGTACCCAGTTAACATCCCACTGATTCTGTTCCCAGAAGGGGAGCCGCTCCGTGCACCCTTTAAAGATTGCATATGAATCGGTATAAATGAGTACTGGTTCTCCATTTTCAGCTTCTCTTTTTATCACACTCCAAACCGCTATCAATTCCCCTACCTGGGCACTTCCCTCACCTATTGTTATGATTTTGTCCCCTGAGTCAACATGTAGGGCTACTGCTTGGTACTTCCAGATCCTTCCCTTTCTTTTAGAAGATGTGTCAGTGAACCACACTTTTTTTTAGATGAGATTTGAATGGAGGAGTATGTTTTATATACAAGGGAGGAAGTTCTTGAGTTAACTGGGTGTCAGGCAGTTCTTGTATTTGGAATGTTTTAGGTGCTCACTCTTCTATTTGGCATGTGTGACAATAATGATCTAGCTGCGCATACTATTTTCTTATGGTTTCTCATTGTGCAACTCCTACAGGGGGTGGGGTTCCCGTCAATATTTGTTTTAAAACCTTAAAGGGACCTCTTAAGATAAACAGTTGTTGCCATATAGCTTTTTCTGCCTCTTGCAAAGCTACTTTGACCACAAAGAGGTCCTTTTCCCAAATTGAGTATCGTTTCTCTGCATCTTTAAAGCTACATGAATGGAATCCAATAGGCGGAGTTGGGCCTTCAGGTCCACACTGCCACATATGTACCGATAGCCCATGGACTGTGAAACCCCATTCACTGCAGAGTGGCTCTGTTGGATGAATTAGCCCCAAGGCTTGGTACACCCCAGCTTTGAAAATTAACAATTTTAAGGCTTCTTTGTGGACTTGGCTTCATCCAATGCCAAGAGACCCTTTTGCATGTTACATTGTACAGGGGTCTGGCTATGATAAAGTCAGGGATGTGTTTCTGCCAAAACAGCAACAGGCCTAGAGGCGTGTTGGAGTTCTTTCGTATTTGCAGGCATTTTCACTAGTTCAAGGGTGGTCAAGGTTTTGTGGGGGAATGCACACTGTCCCACCCCTCCACCAGATACCCAAGAACTTTACTTCAGAAGTTGGAAGTTGCATCTTTTCTTTTGGAATTTGGAGTCCTAATTTTCCTAGGTGAGAGATTATCTCTGTTTGGGTCTGTCCCCTACCTTGGTATCAGGGCTGCCAATTAATACATCATCAGTATACTGGTATACTTTAATCCCTTCTGCGGGAGTGATTTTGGCAAGCTCGTGAGCCAATGCATAATCAGCAATTGTCGGCAAGTGCCAATATCCCTGGGGGAGATGTGTAAAAGCGAATTGTATCCTTTCCCAAGTAAAAGCAAAGTGGTCCCTATCCACTTCCTGCAAAGGGAACATAAAGAACATAGCTTTTACATCAGTGGTGGCTAGGGTCTGGATTGTTGTGATCAGCTTGACCATTTTAGGCACCGCAGCTGTTAAGGGACCTGTATTAGCATTCAAGCACTGATAGTCAATTGTTAACTGCCATTTTCCATTTGGTTTGCGGGCTGGTCACACTGCAGAATTGTAAGGTGAGTGGGTTGGGACAATTATTCCCTGTTCCTGTAGCTCAGTTATTACAGGGGCCATCCCCTCTCTCACTCCTAACAGCAAGGCATAAGGTTTCACACTGACTATTTCTGAAGGTGGGAGTGAAGGTGCCAACTGCAAAAGCCTCATTGAAGCCGCAGGGAGTCTGAACTTCCATTTCCTCCCCTTGGAGTCTATCCATGCTTTCCCTTTCAATAAGCCCCCAAATGTTTGTTGGTAGCGGTCCCAATATCATTATAGTTTCTGTCACAGTCTCATCTCCTGGCAGCCACCACTTAACCCGGGCAGTTGCCTGAAGCTGAGAGTTTCCAAAAACATCTGTTACCCAAATTTGTTTCTTGTCAGCAACTATGCCATTACGGTTGATGACATCCGTTTGGAGTGCCAACACCTGAGCACCTGTATCTACCAAAAATGTGACTGAAGTCTTAAAGGGGCCTAGGGGAAAGGTAATTAACAGGTCCCCTTTATCCCCTGGCTTACTTGTTGGGGACAGCGGAGGGGGTTTCCCAACTCAGGGATGTCCAAATCAATCAATTTAGCCTCCTGAGGAGCAGGCAGGGTTATGTTTCTGGGTTCCCGAGATGGGGCAGATGGGTCTTTGAAGTTTGAGGGAGATAGGACCCCTTTTATTTTGTCCCAGCCTTTCACCAGACCTTCCAGGCTGGGACTGGGCATTCTGTTCATCAACTCCCTGGGGATTCCCTTTGAGATACCCTCTGTCCATAGTGCATATCTTTTATTATTGGGAGGACATGTTGGTCTGCCTGGAGGAGGGGATCAGGAATTGTGTGCGGACCTGGCTTTTGTTTCTCCATTCCCTTCCACCCCCCTAAGGTCTGCTTTAATTTTGTCTCTCCCTGAGTGGTGAACCCCATCTGTCTCCCGTAATTAACTCCTGTGCTACTTCTCCCCAGGTTATCTCCAGTGAACCTCCTTTTCTTCGGGGTTGGGGTGCTCTCAAGCAATCTTGTAATTGCACCACATATAATTTCAAAGCATCAGGCAATCCCCTTATAAGAGGATGTGACCTTTCAGGGTCTGCCATATATTGCATGAGGGAGGGCTGTTGTGGAACCAGGAATCGATCACACATCACCTAGAGACACGCAGCTTTTTGTATGCTCTCTAAAATGTGACCCACTGTAGACCTTTTAATTGAGAAGGGGTGTCCCTTCTCCATAGGGTCCAATCCACCTGCCTGATATGCTGCTCTTTGGCCCAATATGCTACTGTCTATTGTAATTTGTATTTAGGAAAACCCCTGGCCCCCAATATCCTCCTGCCTCATCCTCACTTAGGAGGATATTGTTGTCCCCAGTAAGGGATACTCTCCACACATACTTGGTTTCCCTGGGAATATTTTTCCTGAATTTTGGCCAAATAGGTGGGGGAATAGGGGACGATGTGGGTGGTAACTTGTTGGGCTCCTCCTTGACCACCATCCAGTCTCTATCTTAATCAAGGGTCTCATCATGGCTTCCCCTGTCTGAAGAAGAAATATTTCCCTTATATGTCCTAGGTCTTCAAAACAGTATGATTTTGGTTCCTTTTCCCTGTCAGAGTCTGCACCCACATTTTCTACAGTGATCTGGGAGCAGGTTTCATCTACTTATTCTTTTAATACCCTTTTCCACTCCAGAGCCTCCGTCAAAGCAGTATGTAGTTTCTGGTTAGTCACTTGCTTAGTGGCAAGTTGGTCAGAGATGCTTCTTGTCTCATTTTCCAATTGCTCCTGTAAAGCCTTCATCAAGTCTTGGAGGGATTTTATTGTCTCTCCTTCTGCTTGTTGGGCCATGTAGTTGTGCTGTTGTGCTGCCACCAAAGTGGCTCCTAAAACCGCACAAACCAACACCTTCCCTTTTTCTTGCTTCAACCTTCATTCTTTAGTCAATATGAAAATTGTGTCTGCTACAGTTTATGGATCATGCCAATTGTCATGGGCCCAAGTCATGCCAGGGGGAGACGACCAGGTAGTGTAGGCCTCTAATCTCTCCAGGGGAGAGGTACAGCCTACAGTCTGACCTCCCAGGGAGGTCATAATGGACACACAATTACAGGGTTCAGATCCCTTTATTAAGTCCTCTGAGGACGATCTCCCCTTAGTGTGACTCCTCTCAGAGAGGGGCCACAGCAGAGACCTGGTCCCAGTGATTGCTTTAGCAACACTGAGGGAATCCTGCCAACTACACCAAAAAAAGTCATGACCCATGCTGGACAGACCAGGGAGGGGTAGTGGTGAATTCAGAATTCTGTTGGGCTAAATTGAGGTGAAATGACACCAAATGATCAGTTAAACATTTTATTCATGGCAGAACCAGCCTGAACTTGGGAGGCATAACAGTAGGTGGTGGGGTTTCTCTCAACAGGAATTGGCATGAAACTATCTCAGTAAACCATGTAACCCATAGTAACCATATACATCAATTCAGGGAAGAAGGAGATCCCTCCCGTTGAGTCACGAGGTTCAGAGCGGACCCCCTTTCTTTCTAGACTCCTCCTCAGCGAGGAGCCTGGGGGTGGCTGGATCCAGTCCTAGGCCCAGACTTGGTCAGTGGTTTATGTCTAAAGGGATGAGGTGTAGTGGTTATGGAAAAAAAGAAAGAGAAAAGGAGAGAGAGAAAGAAAAGAGAAGATGAAAGAAAAAGATTTCACCAGTCCTGGGTCCAGTGTTGGTCCAGCCATTCTAGAGGTCCAGTCCCAGAGGGCACACATGGGGCTTCTCGTGTCTGCGCCTTTTATAGCCCAGTTCCCGCCTTTCTTCATGTCAATCACACACCCTCTTGGTTTTCTGTGCACCGTCCCTAAGGACTTATGTAACTCTCGATCTTCTGCGCAGGCGCCATTATGGG
>NW_010972575.1:1349683-1350006 GCF_000737465.1 Haliaeetus leucocephalus
TGTGGCAGTACATCCCACCCCTCCATCCTGCCAGCAGGAAACAAAACTTCTCCAGGAAGGGAGAAGGGGAAGGAAACCCTGGAGGCTGCAGGTTGCAATTTGAACTGGCAAATCGAGATTCACCAGGTACACCGAGGTGACCCTCTGAGCCAATAGAATTAAATGACCACAGGTCAGATTCGACAGCGGTATAAACGGGGTCCTGCTGGAGGACACGCCGGCAGTCCTCCTCAGAGCAGTGGATCTACAGTCGGGGACTCCCCCTTGGGCCGGGGCACCCCCCGAGGTAACTCCTCGAGGGAGAGAGCCCTCAGCTTTTAGGT